>NC_052150.1:231238531-231272480 GCF_902713615.1 Scyliorhinus canicula | reverse complement strand
GGGTGTGAAGGGACAGAGGATGGGTAGGTATCCCAGTGGGCAGGGTGTGTGAAGGGACAGAGGATGGGGGAGGTGTCCCACAGGGCAGGGTGTGTGAAGGGACAGAGGATGGGGGAGGTATCCCAGTGGGCAGGGTGTGTGAAGGGACAGAGGATGGGGGAGGTATCCAGTGGGCAGAGTGTGTGATGGGACAGAGGATGGGGTAGGTGTCCCAGTGGGCAGGGTGTGTGAAGGGACAGAGGATGGGGGAGGTATCCCAGTGGGCAGGGTGTGTGAAGGGACAGAGGATGGGGGAGGTATCCCAGTGGGCAGGGTGTGAAGGGACAGAGGATGGGGTAGGTATCCCAGTGGGCAGGGTGTGTGATGAGACAGAGGATGGGGTAGGTGTCCCAGTGGGCAGGGTGTGTGAAGGGACAGAGGATGGGGGAGGTGTCCCACAGGGCAGGGTTTGTGAAGGGACAGAGGATGGGGGAGGTATCCCAGTGGGCAGGGTGTGAAGGGACAGAGGATGGGGGAGGTGTCCCAGTGGGCAGGGTGTGAAGGGACAGAGGATGGGGGAGGTGTCCCAGTGGGCAGGGTGTGAAGGGACAGAGGATGGGGGAGGTATCCCAGTGGGCAGGGTGTGTGAAGGGACAGAGGATGGGGGAGGTATCCCAGTGGGCAGAGTGTGTGATGGGACAGAGGATGGGGTAGGTGGCCCAGTGGGCAGGGTGTGAAGGGACAGAGGATGGGGGAGGTGTCCCAGTGGGCAGGGTGTGTGAAGGGACAGAGGATGGGGGAGGTGTCCCAGTGGGCAGGGTGTGTGAAGGGACAGAGGATGGGGGAGGTGTCCCAGTGGGCAGGGTGTGTGAAGGGACAGAGGATGGGGGAGGTGTCCCAGTGGGCAGGGTGTGAAGGGACAGAGGGTGGCGGAGGTGTCCAAGTGTGCAGGGTGTGTGAAGGGACAGAGGATGGGGAGGTGTCCCAGTGGGCAGGGTGTGTGAAGGGACAGAGGATGGGGGAGGTATCCCAGTGGGCAGGGTGTGAAGGGACAGAGGATGGGGTAGGTATCCCAGTGGGCAGGGTGTGTGATGAGACAGAGGATGGGGTAGGTGTCCAGTGGGCAGGGTGTGTGATGAGACAGAGGATGGGGAGGTATCCCAGTGGGCAGGGTGTGTGAAGGGACAGAGGATGGGAGAGGTGTCCCAGTGGGCAGGGTGTGTGAAGGGACAGAGGGTGGGGTAGGTGTCCCAGTGGGCAGGGTGTGTGAAGGGACAGAGGGTGGGGTAGGTATCCCAGTGGGCAGGGTGTGTGAAGGGACAGAGGATGGGAGAGGTGTCCCAGTGGGCAGGGTGTGTGAAGGGACAGAGGGTGGGGGAGGTATCCCAGTGGGCAGGGTGTGTGAAGGGACAGAGGATGTGAGAGGTGTCCCAGTGGGCAGGGTGTGAAGGGACAGAGGATGGGGGAGGTATCCCAGTGGGCAGGGTGTGTGAAGGGACAGAGGATTGTGAGAGGTGTCCCAGTGGGCAGGGTGTGAAGGGACAGAGGATGGGGGAGGTATCCCAGTGGGCAGGGTGTGTGAAGGGACAGAGGGTGGGGGAGGTATCCCAGTGGGCAGAGTGTGTGAAGGGACAGAGGATGGGGAGGTTATCCCAGTGGGCAGAGTGTGTGATGGGACAGAGGATAGGGGAGGTATCCCAGTGGGCAGAGTGTGTGAGGGGACAGAGGATGGGGGAGGTATCCCAGTGGGCAGGGTGTGTGAAGGGACAGAGGATGGGGTAGGTGTCCAAGTGGGCAGGGTGTGTGAAGGGACAGAGGATGGGGTAGGTGTCCAAGTGGGCAGGGTGTGTGAAGGGACAGAGGATGGGGGAGGTGTCCCAGTGGGCAGGGTGTGAAGGGACAGAGGATGGGGGAGGGCGGTGGGGGGGGGGTGTTTGTCATGCAGGGTTGTCTCACTTGTTGCAGCTCCGCCAACCTCGCATTGCGCGATCTCCCGAGTGGCAGATCCGCCAACAAGGTCCAGTGCCCTCTGCTCAAAAGTAGTGAGGGGGTGCAGGATGGGCGAACCCCCTCCCGTCTTGTTCCGCTCACGGGTGTTGTGAGCGGTCTTGGCCTGTTGGGGGAAGGGGACATAGGTAGATCATTACAATACGGCAGGTATCAGCAGTCCGTTCAGATACTGGCACAGTTTGGGGGTCAAGTTGTAATAAGACGATTGCATCTCTCCACGGGGGCCAGAGCGCTGGGTCTGTGACAACTTTGTGAACCACCCTCAACTCACTCTGCCCCAATCCCCCTCTTCCCCCCGTGCCAGGGGGGGAGGTGGGTGATTAAGTAAAGGGGGGGGGAGGGATGGTTGTGACCCGGGGGCACCCTCTTGGCACTTACCCTGGCAGCCCTGGTGAGGTCGTGCATCTTCTTCCGACATTGGTCAGCAGAGCGAGGGGTCTGCCCCACAGCACTGACGGCAGCAGCAACCTCACGCCAGGCCTGGCGCACCGCGCTGACAGGGTGGCGATGCCCTCTACGCGGGCAGATGATGCCCCTCCTCTGCTCGATGGAATCGAGCAGCATCTCGACGTCAGCCTCCACAAATCGCGGGGCTGCTCTCCTCAGCTCCGACATCTTGGCCTACAGTTTCTGTGCTCGCCCGCGTCTTTTTACGGTGTCGGGCGGCGTCACGTGGGCGTGTTCGTAGCGTCGCGGCGTTCCGGCGTCATCGCGCACGTGATTGACGCGGCCCCATTCCTAGCCCATTTCCCGGACGTGAATACCTCGGGAAATGGGTCGTGTCGGTCCGTCGCAAAACCCGGCCGTTCTGACGGCCAACTTCACGATTTTCCGCGGGTGCGGAGAATAACAGAGATTCAAGACTGATTTCTTGGGTTAAAAACAATTTGCCACTTTTATTTTGTCACCTTCTAGTGTCTATTGGTAAACGTCAATTTTCAAGTACAAAATTTAGGACATTCCGACTTGCGCTGCAGCAAGCTAATCAGAATGTTTGTCTTTCGCAAATACAGATTGTTGAATTCAAAAAGAATGACAGCTTAAAGTAATTTCTTCAAGTCAAGATACACAGTACAAAAGGACTGCGCAGTTTAAAATAGAATACAATAGCGATTTTGCAAAGCAAGCAGATTGAATAGGTTTCAAAGGACAGGTTGAATTGATTCTAGAATGGCTTTCCCATCCCGATACCGGAATGTGGCGACTAGGGGCTTTTCACAGTAACTTCATTTGAAGCCTACTTGTGACAATAAGCAATTTTCAATTTTTCATTTTTAAAAACCATGCTGTCTATCGCTAATCAGTCCATTTGTTTCCAAATGGGTATAAATCCTGTCCCTGAGAATTCACTCCAATAATTTACCTCCTACCAACGTGAGGCTCACCGGCCTATAGTTTCCAGGATTATCCCTGCTACCTTTCTTAAACAGCGATACCACATTAGCTATTCTCCAGTCCTCTGGGATCTCCCCTGTAGCCAATGAGGATACAAAGATGTCAGTCAAGGCCCCAGCAATTTCCCCCCTTGCTTCCCTCGGTATTCTGGGGTAAATCCCATCTGACCCAGGAGACTTATCTACCTCAATATCGTTTGAAAGACCCAACACCTCCTCCTTTTTGATGTTAACATGATCCGGACTGTCCACACACCCCACCCAAGAATCATCTTCTACAAAGTCCTTTCCTTTGGTGAACACTGATGCAAAATATACATTTAGCACCTCGCCCATCCCCGCCCCCGCCCCCATTGTCCTTAAGGGTCCAATCCTTCCCTGGCCACCCTCTTGCTTTTTACATATGAATAAAAAGCTTTGGGATTCACCTGAATCCTACTTGCCAAGGACTTTCCGTGACCCCTCCTAGCCCTCCTAATTTCCTGCTTCAGTACCTTCCTACTTTCTTTATATTCCTCAAGGGTTTCGACTGCCCCCACCCTTCTGGACCGTACAAAAGCTTCCCTTTTCTTCTTGACGATGTTCACAATATCCCTCGTTATCCAAGGCTCCCTAAACTTCCCATACTTATCCTTCATTCTCTCAGGAATGTGACTTTCCTGAATCCTAATGAACTGTCGCTGAAAGGCTCCCACATGTCCGCTGTTGATTTACCCCCAACAGCTGCACCCAATCCAAATTCTTCAATTCCTGTCTAATGTTATCGTAATTTGCTTTTCTCCAGTTTAGCCCCTTAACACGAGGGTTACCCTCATCCCTGTCCATAAGTACCATAAAACTTACGGAATTGTGGTCACTACTCCCTAAATGTTCCCCTACTGAAACCTCAACCACCTGTCCAGGCTCATTCCCCAATACCAGATCCAGTACTGCCCCTTCCCTACTTGGACGATCTACATATTGCATCAAGAAGGCTTCCTGGATACACCTTACCAACTCTGCCCCATCCAAACTCCCAGCACTAAGTGAGTCTAGGTCAATCTAGGGGAAATTAAAATCCCCTACCAAAACAACCCTGTTACTATGGCACCTTTCCAAAATCTCTCTACTTATCTGCTCCTCTATCTCCCGCTGGCTGTCGGGGGGCCTGTAATAAACCCCCAACATTGTGATTCCCCCCTTCCTGTTCCTGAGCTCTACCCAGAATGCCTCATTATATGAGCCCTCCGAGGTGTCCTCCCACAGTACGGCTAGAATATTCTCCTGAGCCAGTAACGCTACTCCCCCACCCCTTTTACACCCCCTCTATCTCTCCTGAAGCATCTATATCCTCCAACATTCAGCTGCCAATCCTGCCCTTCCTTTAACCATGTTTCTGTGATCGCCACATCGTAATTCCAAGTCGTAATAAGTGCTCTAAGTTCATCTGCCTTACCCACTATACTTCTGCTGTTGAAACAAATACACTTCAGACCATTGCGTTTGAGCAGACAGGGTGATGTTGTTCTCTTATTTTTGTTCTCTATTTCCCCTTCAGTTATTACACCTTCTAAGCAACGCTCTGGTTCCCTCCCCCCTGCTTAGCTAGGGGCATTTTCAGTACCACAATCATTTTCAAGATAAATTTGTTACAAGGAGAATAGATAGTGATGAACAATAGCTGAAGAATTAAAACCATTAAAGATTAATGACACAGTGATTGTCGAACCCAGAGACAGGATTGTCATATTTCTTCACCAAACTATCTCTTATATACCTGGACTTGGTGCTCGGCAATGAACCAGGCCAGGTGTCAGAGGTCTCGGTGGGAGAGCATTTTGGTGACAGTGACCACAA
Organism: Scyliorhinus canicula; assembly: GCF_902713615.1. Taxonomy (NCBI): domain Eukaryota; kingdom Metazoa; phylum Chordata; class Chondrichthyes; order Carcharhiniformes; family Scyliorhinidae; genus Scyliorhinus; species Scyliorhinus canicula. The sequence continues at coordinate 231,267,261 of NC_052150.1, read as the reverse complement.
CTCCTTGACCTTTGCCATAGTCATGGAGAGGGATAGGAACAGGCAGTATTGGAAGGTATTTAATTGGGGGAGGGGAAATTATACTGTTGAGGAGCATAAAGTGGGAACAATTGTTCTTGGGGAAATGCACAATAGTAATGTGGGTGTTGTTTAAGGAGCACTTGCTGCAAGTGATTGATAGTTTTGTCCCACTGGGATGAGGAAGAAATGGTAAGGGGTGAAGGAGCCTTGGATGACAAGAGAAGTGGAGCTTCTGGTCAAGAGGAAGATGAAGCTTACGTAAGGTTGAGGAAGCAAGGATCTGTCACGGCTCTAGAGGGTTACAAGGTAGCCAGGAAGGAACTCAAAAATGGACTGAGGAGAGCTAGAAGGAGGAATGAAAAAGCCCTGGGGGAAGGATTAGGGAAAACCCCAAGGCGTTCTACACTTATGTGAGAAATAAGAGGATGATCAGAGTGAGAGTACGGCCGATCAGGGATAGTGGAGGAACTTGTGCCTAGAGTCTGAGGAGATGGGGGAGGTCCTAAATGAATATTTTGCTTCAGTATTCACTAGAGAGAGGGAACTTGTTGCTCATGAGATCAGTGTGAACCAGGTTAATAGACTCAAACAGGTTGATATTAAGAAGGAGGATGTGCTGGAAATTTTGAAAAGCATCAGGATAGATAAGTCCCCTGGGCCTGATGGAATATACCCAAGGTTACTACGGGAAGCGAGGGAGGAGATTGCTGTGCCGTTGAAGATGATCTTTGCATCCTCACTCTCCACTGGAGTAGTACCGGATGAGTGGAGGGAGGTGAATGTTGTTCCCCTGTTCAAGAAAGGGAGTAGGGAAATCCCTGGGAATTACAGACCAGTCAGTCTTACGTCTGTGGTGAGCAAAACATTGGAAAGGGTTCTGAGAGACAGGAGTTATGATTATTTAGAAAAACATAGTTTGATTAAAGATAGTCAGCATGGCTTTGTGAGGGGCAGGTCATGCCTCACAAGCCTCATTGAATTCTTTGAGGGTGTGACGAGACACATTGATGAAGGTCGGGCAGTGGATGTGGTGTATATGGATTTCAGTGAGGTATTTACATAGAACATAGAACGCTACAGCGCAGTACAGGCCCTTGGGCCTTCAATGTTGCACCGACATGGAAAAAACTAAAAGCCATCTAACCTACACTATACCCTTATCATCCATATGCTTATCCAATAAACTTTTAAATGCCCTCAATGTTGGCGAGTTCACTACTGTTGCAGGTAGGGCATTCCACGGCCTCACCACTCTTTGCGTAAAAAACCCACCTCTGACCTCTGTCTTATATCTATTACCCCTCAATTTAAGGCTATGTCCCCTCGTGCTAGCCACCTCCATCCACGGGCGAAGGCTCTCGCTGTCCACCCTATCTAACCCTCTGATCATTTTGTATGCCTCTATTAGGTCACCTCTTAACCTTCTTCTCTCTAACGAAAACAACCTCAAGTCCATCAGCCTTTCCTCATAAGATTTTCCCTCCATACCAGGCAACATCCTGGTAAATCTCCTCTGCACCCGTTCCAAAGCTTCCACGTCCTTCCTATAATGAGGCAACCAGAACTGTACGCAATACTCCAAATGCGGCCGTACTAGAGTTTTGTACAACTGCAACATGACCTCATGGCTCCGGAACTCAATCCCTCTACCAATAAGGCCATCACACCATAGGCCTTCTTCACAACCCTATCAACCTGGGTGGCAACTTTCAGGGATCTATGTACATGGACACCGAGATCCCTCTGCTCATCCACACTACCAAGAATTTTACCATTAGCAAATATTCCTTATTCCTGTTATTCTTTCCAAAGTGAATCACCTCACACTTCTCCACATTAAACTCCATTTGCCACCTCTCAGCCCAGCTCTGCAGCTTATCTATGTCCCTCTGTAACCTGCAACATCCTTCCGCACTGTCTACAACTCCACCGACTTTAGTGTCGTCTGCAAATTACTTACCCATCCTTCTGCGCCCTCCTCTAGGTCATTTATAAAAATGACAAACAGCAACGGCCCCAGAACAGATCCTTGTGGTACGCCACTCGTAACTGAACTCCATTCTGAACATTCCCATCAACCACCACTCTCTGTCTTCTTTCAACTAGCCAATTTCTGATCCACATCTCTAAATCACCCCTCAATCCCCAGCCTCGTATTTTCTGCAATAGCCGACCGTGGGGAACCTTATCAAACGCTTTACTGAAATCCATATACACCACATCAACTGCTCTACCCTCGTCTACCTGTTCAGTCACCTTCTCAAAGAACTCGATAAGTTTGTGAAGCATGACCTACCCTTCACAAAACCATGCTGACTATCCCTAATCATATTATTCCTATCTAGATGATTATAAATCGTATCTTTTATAATCCTCTCCAAGACCTTACCCACCACAGACGTTAGGCTCACCGGCCTATAGTTACCGGGGGTTATCTCTACTCCCCTTCTTGAACAAAGGGACCACATTTGCTATCCTCCAGTCGTCTGGCACTATTCCTGTAGCCAATGATGACCTAAAAATCAAAGCCAATGGCTCAGCAATCTCTTCCCTGGCTTCCCAGAGAATCCTAGGATAAATCCCATCAGGCCCCGGGGACTTATCTATTTTCACCTTGTCCAGAATTGCCAACACTTCTTCCCTACGCACCTCATTGCCATCTAATCTAATAGCCTGGGTCTCAGCATTCTCCTCCACAATATTATCTTTTTCTTGAGTGAATACTGACGAAAAGTATTCATTTAGTATCTCGCTTATCTCCTCAGCCTCCACACACAACTTCCCACCACTGTCCTTGACTGGCCCTACTCTTACCCTAGTCATTCTTTTATTCCTGACATACCTATAGAAAGCTTTTGGGTTTTCCTTGATCCTACCTGCCAAAGACTTCTCATGTCCCCTCCTTGCATTTGATAAGGTTCCCCATGGTAGGCACATTCAGAAAGTTAGGGGGCATGGGATACAGGGACATTTGGCTGTCTGGATACAGAATTGGCTGGCCGAAAGAAGACAGCGAGTGGTAGTGGATGGAAAGTATTCCGCTTGGAGGTCAGTGACCAGTGGTGTCCCGCAGGGATCTGTTCTGGGACCTTTGCTGTTTGTGGTTTTTGTAAATGACTTGGATTAAGAAGTGGAGGGATGGGTTAGTAAGTTTGCCGATGACACGAAGGTTGGGCGAGTTTTGGATAGTGTTGAGGGTTGTTGCAGGTTACAACAGGACATTGACAGGATGCAGAGCTGGGCTGAGAATTGTCAGATGGAGTTCAACCTGGATAAATGTGAAGTGATTCATTTTGGAAGGTCGAATTTGAATGCTGACTACAGGGTTAAAGGTAGGATTCTTGGAAGTGTGGAGGAACAGAGGGATCTTGGGGTCCGCGTACATAGATCCCTCAAACTTGCCACCCAGGTTGATAAGGTTGTTAAGAAGGTGAATGGTGTGTTGGCTTTCATTAACAGGGGGATTGAGTTTAAGAGCCGTGAGATTTTGCTGCAGCTTTATAAAACCCTAGTTAGACCACACTTGGACTATTGTGTCCAGTTCTGGTCGCATCATTATAGGAAGAATGTGGATGCTTTGGAAAGGGTACAGAGGAGATTTACCAGGATGTTTCCTGGACTGGAGGGCATGTCTTATGAAGAAAGGTTGAGGGAGCTAGGGCTTTTCTCACTGGAGCGAAGAAGGCAGAGAGATGACTTGATAGAGGTGGACAAGGTGATGAGAGGCATGGATAGAGTGGATAGGCAGAGACTTTTCCCCAGGGTGGAAATGGCTGTCACGAGGGGCCATAATTTTAAGGTGATTGGAGGAAGGTATGGGGGAGATGTCAGAGGTAGGTTCTTTACACAGAGAGTGGTGGGTGTGTGGAATGCACTGCCAGCAGAGGTGGTGGAGTCAGAGTCATTCGGGACATTTAAGCGACTCTTAGACAGGCACATGGACAGCAGTAAATTGAAGGGGTGTAGGTTAGGTTGATCTTGGATTAAGATAAATGGTCGGCACAACATTGTGGGCTGAAGGGCCTGTACTGTGCTGTACTGTTCTGTGTTCTGTGTACTCTGTACCGTCCTCATTATTTAGACCTCTTTTATTCTTTATCATTTTTTCAGCATCTATTTTTGCCTGATCTGCAAGCTCATTTATCGATCTATCCTGGATTTAATTTTATTCTCAATTTTCCATTCCATTCTTTTTTCAACGCCTCAACGTCAATTCCAGTGATGGCAATCAGGCCAATATAGAAGAGCTCCTTCAGTCGGGAGCAGAGCTCTTCTATGAGGCATTGATTTATCTGATCATATCGCATGGCAGTTTCCAGGATTGGTACGGCAGAATGTCCCATCACTGCATCAAAGAGAGTGTGAAGGTTGTGGCCAGCCTTTGTTGATTCAAAGTGTGAGAGAAACTCTTGTTTCTCATTCTCCCGGAACTCTGGTGCTGTGTTCCATGCAAGGAGAGACGATATCTTGGAGGGGGCATCAAATGAAGCTTTGTGGGTAGAGCGTAGGAATAAAAAAGGGGACTGCCACATTGCTAAGTGTTTATTATAGACCCCCAGATAGTGCGCAATTCGCGGAGGGGGTAAAAATGGGAGAAAGCAGGATTCGGCTATTGAGTTGGATGATCAGCCATGATGGTGATGAATGGCGGAGCAGGCTCAAAGGGCCAAAAGGCCTCCTCCTGCTCCTATCTTCTATGTATCTATGAACCAAGCATAAGAGGAGCAAGTCTGCAGAGACATTAATGGAGTACAGAAGGTGCAGGATGGAGCTTAAGAAAACAATTCGGCGAGCAAAGAGGGAATATGAGAAAGCTCTGGCTGGTAAAAGTAGGCAAAATCCCAAAGTATTCTGTAAGTATATCAATGGGACGAGGATAACCAGGGAAAGAGAGGGGCCCATTAAAGACCAAGGGGGGGATCTGTGGGTGGAGCCAGAGGGCATTGATTGGGTGTTGAATGAATATTTCACATCTGTCTTCACCCAAGAGAATGAGGAGGCAGATATAGAACTCTGGGAGAGGGATTGTGAGGTTATTGAGCCAGTTTCCATAGGGAGGGACAAGGTATTGGAGGTGTTGGTGAGTTTAAACGTGGACAAATCTCCAGGTCCAGATGAATTGTGTCCCAGGATGCTGTGGGAGGCGAGGGAGGAGATTGCCGGGGCTCTGACCCAAATGTTTAATCTTTCTCTGGCCACGGGGGAGGTGCCAGAGGCCTGGAGAGCAGCTAATGTGGTCCAACTATTTAAGAACGGTTGTAGAGACAAGATAGGGAACTACAGGCCAGTGAGTCTCACGTCAGTGATGGGGAAACTACTGGAGAAGATTCTGAAGGAGAGAATCTATCTCCAGTTGGAGAGGCAAGGTTTGATCAGGAATAGTCAGCATGGCTTTGTCAAAGCGGGGTCAAGCCGAACAACTTTAAAAAGAAAACATTCAGAACGCCCAATTATTTTTTTCCAGTCAAGGGAAAATGTAGCACGGCCAATCCACCTACCCTGCACATCTTTGGGTTATGGGGGTGAAACAACGCGCAGACACGAGGAGAATGTGCAAACTCCACACGGACAGTGACCCAGGGCCGAGATTCGAACCGGGGTCCTCAACGCCATGAGGCAGCAATGCCAACCACTGCCACATGCCGCCCATGCCTAACAACTTTGATTGAATCTTTTGAGAATATAACAAAGTGTATAGATGAAGGTTGTACAGCTGGTGTAGTTTCCATGGATTTCAGCAAAACCTTTGACAAAGTCCCACATTGGAGACTTATAGAGAAGGAAAATGCACAGGGTGATTTTTTCAGGTGGATTCACAATTGGCTTAGATGGAGGAAACAGTGGGTGATGACAGACGGCTGCTTTAGTGCCTGGAAGCCAGTGTCCAGTGGGGTACCACAGGGATCCGTGCTGGGTCTCAATTATTCGTCATTTATATAAATGACATAGATAACTATGATGGGGTAGGGTCAGTAGGTTTGCAAAGATTGGCCGGGTGGGTAACAGTGAGAGTCTTGGGTCACAGGAAGATATCGACGCGGTGGTCAAATGGGCAGAAAAGTAGCCGATGAAATTTAACCCTGAAAAGTGTGAGGTGTTACACTTTGGAAGGAGTAATTTAACAAGGAAATATTCAATGGAAGGTCTGACACTGGGATGTTCTGAGGAACAAAGGGACCTTGGTGTGTTTGTCCATAGATCTCTGAAGGCAGAAGGACAGGTTAATAGGGGGGTGAAAAAGGGCATATGGGACACTGGCCTTTATCAGTCGAGGCATAGATTACAAAAGCAGGGAGGCCATGTTGGGGTTGGAGAACTTTGGTGAGGCCACAGCTGGAGCACTGTGTGTAATTCTGGTCACCACATTATAGGAAGGATGTGATTGGACTGGAGGGGGTGCAGAGGAGATTCACCAGGATGTTGCCTGGGATGGAACATTTAAGTTATGAAGAGAGGTTGGATAGGCTTGGGTTGTTTTCTCTGGAGCAGAGAAGACTGAGGGGTGACCTCATCGAGGTGGACGAGATTATGAGGGGCATGGACAGGGTGGATAGGGAGCAGCTGTGTCCCTTAGCTGAGGGGACACAGGTTCAAGATGAGGGGTGGGAGGTTTAGGGGGGATTTGAGGAAAAACATCTTTACCCAGAGAGTGGTGAGGGTCTAGAATGCACTGCCTGGGAGGGTGGTAGAGGTGGGTTGCCTCACATCCTTTAAAAAGAAACTGGATGAGTACTTGGCACGTTTTACATTTGAGGCTATCGGCCAAGTGCTGGCAAGTGGGATTAGTGGGCAAGTCATGGCCGTTCAAGCGTCAGTGCAAACTCGATGGGCCTCTTCTGCACTAGTATTCTGTGATTCTTGAATTACAGATGTTGCTGCATGTGGCTTGTTAGCGAGAAAGTAATATATTAATAAAAAGATGTTCTAGGTTAAAAGCAGCACATGGGGAGTGGAAAACAAGTAGGCAATGTGGTGAACGTATTGCAATACCCATCCACTATGTATGTAACTGTATCACGCTGTTGCCCATGAGGGCTCCACCTATGGGCCATTGTAAGATATTACCTGCGATGTATCATGTTGGTTCCTTTATGGGCCCTGCCCCTGGCTCCGCCCCCTTTAGGGGAGTATAAAGAGCAGCAGCCCTGTAGGCAGCTCTCAGTAGCAGAGCAGTCGCAGGCAGACACTGTTCTAGTCGATTAAAGCCACAGTTTACTTCTACTCCTTGTTTCGCGTGAATTGATGGTCGCATCAGGCAAAGGGTTAAATTGTTGGATCAGCCAGAAACCGATTTATATACATGAAACCCATGTAGAAATCAGAACAGTCTCGTGCTAGCTGAAGGCAGCAGCATCTTCTCCAGTTGTGCACAAAGTCTTTTTTCAAAAAAACAAATGTTTTACCAACACCATGCAGTCGCAAATGGACTGAGCGTTTCTTCCCTCCAACAGTCTCTCCATGAGGTTGGCCACTCTCTCTCAGGTGGTGATCAGACATTCAACAGTAATGTGATCAATTCTAGGCTAATGGTGGCAGAGAGGGCGGAATTTCTGTCTCACTGTCCCCCACCCAGTTGGAGAAAATGGAAAATTCAATAGAAGTCGGACCTGCTGGATTCCCTTCTGTGATTGGTCCAATCTCTATGCTGCTCTGTGTCACGTTTATAGAAAGACAAACAGCCAGGTTTTAATTGATTTGCTTTATTTTATGGAGATGCAGAAAGTCGGGGATTGTGTACATTTGCTGGAACTGGTTGATTGTATATCTGGTTTAATTCGGAGATCCCAGCGGCTTCATGACTTTCTGATAACTTTCATCTCTGCAGTCGATAACTCTGAGAAACAGAATGAAACACAAGGAGTTCTCCTCAATCAACATGGATTGTTCAGAAAGACTACTTTCTAAACGGTGAGAAAATTCATAAAGCCAAAGTACAAAGGGATCTGGGAGTGCTAGTCGAGGATTCCCTAAAGGTAAACATGTAGGTTGAATCTGTGATTAAGAAAGCAAATGCAATGTTGTCATTTATCTCAAGAGGGTTGGAATATAAAAGCAGCGATGTACTACTGAGCCTTTATAAGGCTCTGGTTAGGCCCCATTTAGAGTACTGTGTCCAGTTTTGGGTCCCACATCTCAGGAAGGACATACTGGCACTGGAGCGTGTCCAGCGGAGATTTACACGGACGATCCCTGGAATGCCGGGTCTAACATATGATGAACGGCTGAGGATCCTGGGATTGTATTCATTGGAGTTTAGAAGGTTAAGGGGAGATCTAATAGAAACTTACAAGATAATACATGGCTTAGAAAGGGTGGACGCAAAGAAACTGTTTCCGTTAGGCGAGGAGACGAGGACCCGTGGGCACAGCCTTAGAATTAGAGGGGGTAAATTCAGAACAGAAATGCGGAGACATTTCTTCAGCCAGCGAGTGGTGGGCCTGTGGAATTCATTGCCGCGGAGTGCAGTGGAGGCCGGGACGCTAAATGGCTTCAAGGCAGAGATAGATAAATTCTTGATGTTGCGGGGAATTAAGGGCTACGGGGAGAATGCTGGTAGGTGGAGTTGAAATGCCCATCAGCCATGATTGAATGGCGGAGTGGACTCGATGGGCCGAATGGCCTTACTTCCACTCCTATGTCTTATGGTCTTATGGATGTAATCATCTAGAAAGCTTGGAAAGGGCAGGATTTTACAGCCCTTCCTGCCGGCACGGTCTTCCAGTGCCGCCCATGGTGAGCCGCCATAGTGGGTTCCCTGCCGGCGGAATGGGCCATCCAGGCAATGTGCTGGATTCCCCCTTCTCCTGGTGGCCCTGACTCCTGCTGTGGTTACTGGGGGCAACATCATCAATATATATTCACATCACACCGATCACATAAGGACAACCTCCCAAGATGCTTTGTAAGGGCATTAACAAAATTAGACATGTAGCCACATGAGGAGATATTAGGTCAGAGTGGGATTCATGGAGTTTCTAACGGAGGAAAGTGAGGCAGAGAGCGGTAGAGATGTTTTTTATTTTGTTCCCAGGGTGTGGGAGTCACTGGCTAGGCCGCCATTTATTACCCATCCCTAATCCATAGAATCCACTGACCCTCCACGTCACCTAAGCCCATTCCCCCCTCCTATCCCCATTACCCCACGCATTGATCACGCCCAATCCACCTAACCTGCACGTCTTTGGACTGTGGGAGGAAGCCGGAGCACCCGGAGGAAACGCACGCAGACACGGGGAGAACGTGCAGACTCCGCACGGACAGTGTCCCGAGGCCTGGATCAAACCCGGGTCCCTGTTGCTGTGAGGCAGCAGTGCTAATCACTGTGCCACCGTGACCTTGTGGAGATGGTGGTGAGCTGCTTCTCAAACCGCTGCAGTCCCTGTGGTGTAGGTACACCCACAGTGCTGTTAGGGAGTTTCAGGTCTCTCCCAGGATTGTGCCAATATCACGGGATTTATGCCCGGCACAACGCGGCCACAAGATCACCCCCATTGTGTGCAGCTTTGATTGCTTTATCTCACAGAGGATATACTTGTCATAGAGGGAGTGCATTGTGGGTCCCTGATTCCTGGGATGGCAGGATTATCGCCTGAGGAGAGATTGGGTTAACTGGGTCTGTATTCACTGCAATTTAGAAGAATGAATGGAGATCTCATTGAAATATAAAATTCTGAACGGGCTGGGTGGACTGGACATAGGGGTATTGTTTCCTCTGGGTGGGGGGGGGGGGGGGGGGGGGGGAAGTCGAAACAAGGAGTCACAGTCTCAGGATACAGGGGCGGCCATTTAGGACTGAGATAGGAGACATTTCCTCACTTAGAGGGTGGTGAACCTGTGGAATTCTCTCCCACAGAACGCTGGATACCAAGTCACTGAATATATTGAAGAAGGAAATGGATACGTTTCTCCACTATAAAGGCAACAAGTGGTTCAGGGAGAGAGCTGGAGGATGGAGTTGTACAGGGAGAGAGCTGGAGGATGGCGTTGTACAGGGAGAGAGCTGGAGGATGGCGTTGTACAGGGAGGGAGCTGGAGGATGGGGTGGTACAGGGAGAGAGCTGGACGATGGCACTGTACAGGGAGAGAGCTGGAGGATGGCGTTGTACAGGGAGAGAGCTGGAGGATGGAGTTGTACAGGGAGAGAGCTGGAGGATGGAGTTGTACAGGGAGAGAGCTGGAGGATGGCGTTGTACAGGGAGAGAGCTGGAGGATGGAGTTGTGCAGGGAGAGAGCTGGAGGATGGAGTTGTACAGAGAGAGAGCTGGAGGATGGCATTGTACAGGGAGAGAGCTGGAGGATGGCGTTGTACAGGGAGAGAGCTGGAGGATGGCGTTGTACAGGGAGAGAGCTGGAGGATGGCATTGTACAGGGAGGGAGCTGGAGGATGGCGTTGTACAGGGAGAGAGCTGGAGGATGGGGTTGTACAGGGAGAGAGCTGGAGGATGGCGTGGTACAGGGAGGGAGCTGGAGGATGGGGTTGTACAGGGAGAGAGCTGGAGGATGGCGTTGTACAGGGAGGGAGCTGGAGGATGGCGTTGTACAGGGAGAGAGCTGGAGGATGGAGTTGTACAGGGAGAGAGCTGGAGGATGGCGTTGTACAGGGAGGAGCTGGAGGATGGGGTTGTACAGGGGAGAGAGCTGGAGGATGGAGTTGTACAGGGAGAGAGCTGGAGGATGGCGTTTGTACAGGGAGAGGAGCTGGAGGATGGAGTTGTACAGGAGAGAGAGCTGGAGGAATGGGGTTGTACAGGGAGGAGCTGGAGGATGGGGAGTGTACAGGGAGAGAGCTGGAGGATGGCGTTGTACAGAGGGAGAGGAGGCTGGAGGATGGCGGTTGTACAGGGAGAGAGCTTGGAGGATGGCGTTGTACAGGGAGAGAGCTGGAGGATGGGTGTACAGAGGAGAGAGCTGGAGGATGGGCGTTGTACAGGGAGAGAGCTGGAGGATGGGGTTGTACAGGGAGAGAGCTGGAGGATGGCGTTGTACAGGGAGAGAGCTGGAGGATGGGGTTGTACAGGGAGAGAGCTGGAGGATGGCGTTGTACAGGGAGAGAGCTGGAGGATGGGGTTGTACAGGGAGAGAGCTGGAGGATGGCGTTGTACAGGGAGAGAGCTGGAGGATGGGGTTGTACAGGGATGAGAGCTGGAGGATGGCGGTTGTACAGGGAGAGAGCTGGAGGATGGGTTGTACAGGGAGAGAGCTGGAGGATGGGCTTGTACAGGGAGGAGAGCTGGAGGATGGGGTTGTACAGGGAGAGAGCTGGAGGATGGGTTGTACAGGGAGGAGAGCTGGAGGATGGGCTTGTACAGGGAGGAGCTGGAGGATGGGCTTGTACAGGGAGAGAGCTGGAGGATGGGGTTTGTACAGGGAGAGAGCTGGAGGATGGAGTTGTACAGGGAGAGAGCTGGAGGATGGCGTTGTACAGGGAGAGAGCTGGAGGATGGAGTTGTACAGGGAGAGAGCTGGAGGATGGGTTGTACAGGGAGAAGAGCTGGAGGATGGCGTTGTACAGGGAGATAGCTGGAGGATGGCATTGTACGGGAGAGAGCTGGAGGATGGGAGTTCTACAGGGAGAGAGCGGAGGATGGCATTGTACAGGGAGAGAGATGGAGGTGGGTTTGTACAGGGAGAGAGCTGGAGGATGGCGTTGTATAGGGAGAGAGCTGGAGGATGGAGTTGTACAGGGAGAGAGCTGGAGGATGGCGTTGTATAGGGAGAGAGCTGGAGGATGGCGTTGTACAGGGAGAGAGTGGAGGATGGGCGTGGTACAGGGAGGAGGAGCTGGAGGATGGGTTGTACAGGGAGAGAGCTGGAGGGTGGGGTGTACAGGGAGCGAGAGCTGGAGGATGGATGTTGTAGAGGGAGAGGAGCTGAGGATGTGGGTTGTACAGGGAGAGAGCTGGAGGATGGCGTTTGTACAGGTAGAGAGCTGGAGGATGGGGTGGTACAGGGAGAGAGCTGAGGATGGAGTTGTACAGGGAGAGAGCTGGAGGATGGAGTTGTACAGAGGAGAGAGCTGGAGGAGGGAGTGCAGGGGAGAGATGGAGGATGGAGAGTTGTACAGGGAGAGAGCTGGAGGATGGCGTTGTACAGGGAGAGCTGGAGGATGACGTTGTACAGGGAGAGAGCGGGAGGATGGGGTGGTACAGGGAGAGAGCTGGAGGATGGGGTTGTACAGGGAGAGAGCTGGAGGATGGCATTGTACAGGGGAGAGATGGAGGATGGCGTTGTACAGGGAGAGAGCTGGAGGATGACGTTGCACAGGGGAGAGAGCGGGAGGATGGGGGTGGTACAGGGAGAGAGCTGGAGGATGGCGTTGTACAGGGAGAGAGCTGGAGGATGGGGTTGTACAGAGGGAGAGGGGAGGATGGGGTTGTACAGGGAGAGAGCTGGAGGATGGGGTTGTACAGGGAGAGAGCTGAGGATGGAGTTGTACAGGGAGGGAGCTGGAGGATGGGGTGGTACGGGAGAGAGCTGGAGGATGGAGTTGTACAGGGAGAGAGCTGGAGGTTGGCGTTGTACAGGGAGAGAGCTGGAGGATGGGGTTGTACAGAGGGAGAGGTGGAGGATGGGGTTTGTACAGGGAGAGAGCGGGAGGATGGCGTTGTACAGGGAGAGAGCTGGAGGATGGCGTTGTACAGAGAGAGAGCTGGAGGATGGAGTGTACAGGGAGAGAGCTGGAGGATGGAGTTGTACAGGGAGAGGCTGGAGGATGGAGTTGTACAGGGAGAGAGCTGGAGGATGGAGTTGTACAGGGAGGAGAGTGGAGGATGGGCGTTGTACAGGGTGGGAGCTGGAGGATGGGGTGGTACAGGGAGAGAGCTGGAGGATGGCGTTGTACAGGGAGAGAGCTGGAGGATGGAGTTGTACAGGGGAGAGAGCTGGAGGGGCGTGTACAGGGAGGGAGCTGGAGGATGGGGTTGTACAGGGAGAGAGCTGGAGGATGGGGTTGTACAGGGGAGAGCTGGAGGATGGAGTTGTACAGGGAGAGAGCTGGAGGATGGAGTTGTACAGGGAGAGAGCTGGAGGATGGGGTTGTACAGGGAGAGAGCTGGAGGATGGCGTTGTACAGGGAGAGAGCTGGAGGGTGGCGTTGTACAGGGAGAGAGCTGGAGGATGGAGTTGTACAGGGAGAGAGCTGGAGGATGGGGTTGTACAGGGAGGGAGCGGAGGATGGGGTTGTACAGGGAGCGAGCTGGAAGATGGGGTTGTACAGGGAGAGAGAGGAGGGTGGCGTTGTCCAGGGAGAGAGCTGGAGGATGGGAGTTGTACAGGGGAGAGAGCTGGAGGATGGGGTTGTACAGGGAGCAAGCTGGAGGATGGGGTTGTACAGGGAGAGAGCTGGAGGATGGAGTTGTACAGGGAGCGAGCTGGAGGGTGGCGTTGTACAGGGAGAGAGCTGGAGGATGGAGTTGTACGGGAGGGAGCGGAGGATGGAGTGCAGGGAGAGAGCTGGAGGATGGAGTTGTCAGGGAGGGAGCTGGAGGATGGAGGCAGGGAGAGAGCTGGAGGATGGAGTTGTACAGGGAGGGAGCGGGAGGATGGAGTGCGGGAGAGAGCTGGAGGATGGCATTGTACAGGGGAGAGAGCTGGAGGATGGCGTTGTACGGGAGAGAGCGGGAGGATGGCGTTGTACAGGGGAGAGCTGGGGATGACGTTGTACAGGGAGAGAGCGGGAGGATGGGGTTGTACAGGGAGAGAGCTGGAGGATGGGGTTGTACAGGGAGAGAGCTGGAGGATGGCGTTGTACAGGGAGAGAGCTGGAGGATGGAGTTGTACAGGGAGAGAGCTGGAGGATGGGGTTGTACAGGGAGAGAGCTGGAGGATGGAGTTGTACAGGGGAGAGCTGGAGGATGGAGTTGTACAGGGAGAGAGCTGGAGGATGGCGTTGTACAGGGAGAGAGCTGGAAGATGGTGGTTGTACAGGGAGAGAGCTGGAGGATGTGGTTGTACAAGGAGGGAGCTGGAGGGTGGGATTGTACAGGGAGAGAGCTGGAGGATGGGGTTGTACAGGGAGAGAGCTGGAGGATGGGGTTGTACAGGGAGAGAGCTGGAGGATGGGGTTGTACAGGGAGGGAGCTGGAGGATGGCGTTGTACAGGGAGAGAGCTGGAGGATGGAGTTGTACAGGGAGAGAGCTGGAGGATGGCATGTACAGGGAGAGAGCTGGAGGATGGAGTTGTACAGGGAGAAGCTGGAGGATGTGGTTGTACAGGGAGAGCTGGAGGATGGGGTGGTTCGAGGAGAGAGCTGGAGGATGGCGTTGTACAGGGAGAGAGCTGGGATGGCATTGTACAGGGGAGAGAGCTGGAGGATGGCGTTGTACAGGAGAGAGAGCTGGAGGATGGGGTTGTACAGAGAGAGAGCTGGAGGATGGGGTTGTACAGGGAGAGAGCTGGAGGATGGGTTGTACAGGGAGAGAGCTGGAGGATGGAGTTGTACGGGAGAGAGCTGGAGGATGGAGTTGTACAGGGAGAGAGCTGGAGGATGGCATTGTACAGGGAGGGAGCTGGAGGATGGGGTTGTACAGGGAGAGAGCTGGAGGATGGGGTTGTACAGGGAGAGAGCTGGAGGATGGAGTTGTACAGGGAGAGAGCTGGAGGATGGAGTTGTACAGGGAGAGAGCTGGAGGATGGAGTTGTACAGGGAGAGAGCTGGAGGATGGGGTTGTACAGGGAGAGAGCTGGAGGATGGCGTTGTACAGAGAGAGCTGGAGGATGGCATTGTACAGGGAGAGAGCTGGTGGATGGAGTTCTACAGGGAGGAGAGCAGGGAGGATGGCATTGTACAGGGAGAGAGCTGGAGGATGGCGTTGTACAGGGAGAGAGCTGGAGGATGGCGTGTATAGGGAGAGAGCTGGAGGATGGAGTTGTACAGGGAGAGAGAGGAGGATGGCGTTGTATAGGAGAGAGCTGGAGGAAGGGGTGTACAGGGAGAGCGCTGGAGGATGGCGTTGTACAGGGAGAGAGCTGGAGGATGGAGTTGTACAGGGAGAGAGCTGGAGGGTGGGGTTGTACAGGGAGAGAGCTGGAGGATGGAGTTGTAGAGGGAGGGAGCTGGAGGATGTGGTTGTACAGGGAGAGAGCTGGAGGATGGCGTTGTACAGGTGAGAGCTGGAGGATGGGGTGGTACAGGGAGAGAGCTGAGGATGGAGTTGTACAGGGAGAGAGCTGGAGGATGGAGTTGTACAGGGAGAGAGCTGGAGGATGGAGTGCAGGAGAGAGCTGGAGGAGGGAGTTGTACAGGGAGAGAGCTGGAGGATGGCGTTGTACAGGGAGAGAGCTGGAGGATGACGTTGTACAGGGAGGGGGCGGGAGGATGGGGTGGTACAGGGAGAGAGCTGGAGGATGGGGTTGTACAGGGGGAGAGCTGGAGGATGGCGTTGTACAGGGAGAGAGCTGGAGGATGGCGTTGTACAGGGAGAGAGCTGGAGGATGACGTTGTACAGGGATGAGAGCGGGAGGATGGGGTGGTACAGGGAGAGAGCTGGAGGATGGCGTTGTACAGGGAGAGAGCTGGAGGATGGGGTTGTACAGACGGAGAGGTGGAGGATGGGGTTGTACTGGGAGAGAGCTGGAGGATGGGGTTGTACAGGGAGAGAGCTGGAGGATGGAGTTGTACAGGGAGGGATCTGGAGGATGGGGTGGTACAGGGAGAGAGCTGGAGGATGGCGGTTGTACAGGGAGAGAGCTGGAGGATGGCGTGTACAGGAGAGAGCTGGATGATGGGGTTGTACAGAGGGAGAGGTGGAGGATGGGGTTGTACAGGGAGGAGAGCGGGAGGATGGCGTTGTACAGGGAGAGAGCTGGAGTTGATGGCGTTTGTTCAGAGAGAGAGCTGGGAGGATGGAGTTGTACAGGGAGAGAGCTGGAGGATGGAGTTGTAACCAGGGGAGAGAGCTGGAGGATGGAGTTGTACAGGGAGAGAGCTGGAGGATGGAGTTGTACAGGGAGAGAGCTGGAGGATGGCGTTGTACAGGGTGGGAGCTGGAGGATGGGTGGTACAGGGAGAGAGCTGGAGGATGGCGTTGTACAGGGAGAGAGCTGGAGGATGGAGTTGTACAGGGAGAGAGCTGGAGGATGGCGTTGTACAGGGAGGGAGCTGGAGGATGGCGTTGTACAGGGAGAGAGCTGGAGGATGGGGTTGTACAGGGAGAGAGCTGGAGGATGGAGTTGTACAGGGAGAGAGCTGGAGGATGGAGTTGTACAGGGCGAGAGCTGGAGGATGGCGTTGTACAGGGAGAGAGCTGGAGGATGGCGTTGTACAGGGAGAGAGCTGGAGGATGGCGTTGTACAGGGAGAGAGCTGGAGGATGGAGTTGTACAGGGAGAGAGCTGGAGGATGGGGTTGTACAGGGAGAGAGCTGGAGGATGGGGTGTACAGGGAGAGAGCTGGAAGATGGGGTTGTACAGGGAAGAGCTGGAGGTGGCGTTTGTACAGGGAGAGAGCTGGAGGATGGAGTTGTACAGGAGAGAGAGCTGGAGGATGGGTTGTACAGGGAGCAAGGTGGAGGGGGGTTGTACAGGGAGAGAGCTGGAGGATGGAGTTGTACAGGGAGCGAGCTGGAGGGTGGCGTTGTACAGGGAGAGAGCTGGAGGATGGAGTGAGTTGTACAGGGAGGGAGCTGGAGGAGGAGTGCAGGGAGAGAGCTGGAGGATGGAGTTGTACAGGGAGGGAGCTGGAGGATGGAGTGCAGGGAGGAGCTGGAGGATGGAGTTGTACAGGGAGGGAGCGGGAGGATGGAGTGCAGGGAGGAGCTGGAGGATGGCATTGTACAGGGAGAGAGCTGGAGGATGGCGTTGTACAGGGAGAGAGGGAGGATGGCGTTTGTACAGGGAGAGAGCTGGAGGATGACGTTGTACAGGGAGAGAGCGGGAGGATGGAGTTGTACAGGGAGAGAGCTGGAGGATGGGGTTGTACAGGGAGAGAGCTGGAGGATGGCGTTGTACAGGGAGAGAGAGCTGGAGGATGGAGTTGTACAGGGAGAGAGCTGGAGGATGGGGTTGTACAGGGAGAGAGCTGGAGGATGGAGTTGTACAGGGAGAGAGCTGGAGAGGAGTTGTACAGGGAGAGAGCTGGAGGATGGCGTTGTACAGGGAGAGAGCTGGAGGATGTGGTTGTACAGGGAGAGAGCTGGAGGATGTGGTTGTACAGGGAGGGAGCTGGAGGGTGGGATTGTACAGGGAGAGAGCTGGAGGATGGGGTTGTACAGGGAGACAGCTGGAGGATGGGATTGTACAGGGAGAGAGCTGGAGGATGGGGTTGTACAGGGAGGGAGCTGGAGGATGGCGTTGTACAGGGAGAGAGCTGGAGGATGGGTTGTACAGGGAGAGAGCTGGAGGATGGCATTGTACAGGGAGAGAGCTGGAGGATGGAGTTGTACAGGGAGAGAGCTGGAGGATGTGTGGTTGTACAGAGGGAGAGCTGGAGGATGGGGTGGTTCAGGGAGAGAGCTGGAGGATGGCGTTGTACAGGGAGAGAGCTGGAGGATGGCATTGTACAGGGAGGAGCTGGAGGATGGCGTTGTACCGGGAGAGAGCTGGAGGATGGGGTTGTACGAGAGAGAGCTGGAGGATGGGGTTGTACAGGGAGAGAGCTGGAGGATGGGGTTGTACAGGGAGAGAGCTGGAGGATGGCGTTGTACAGGGAGGGAGCTGGAGGATGGCATTGTACAGGGAGAGAGCTGCAGGATGGAGTTGTACAGGGAGAGAGCCTGGAGGATGGCGTTGTACAGGGAGAGAGCTTGGAGGATGGAGTTGTAACGGGAGAGAGCTTGGAGGATGGGTTGTACAGGGAGAGAGCTGGAGGATGTGGTTGTACAGGGAGAGAGCTGGAGGATGTCGTTGTACAGGGAGAGAGCTGGAGGATGGAGTGTACGGGAGAGAGCTGGAGGATGGCGTTGTACAGGGAGAGAGCTGGAGGATGGCGTTGTACAGGGAGAGAGCTGGAGGATGGAGTTGTACAGGGAGAGAGCTGGAGGATGGGGTTGACACAGAGCATCAACCATGTCCATATTGAATTATGGAGCAGGCTTAAAGGCCTGAATGGTCTAATCCTGTTCCTATTTTCTATGTTGCTGTGAGTTGTTACCTAATGGATGAAGGGACATTGGACCCAGCCCCTCGTCAAACAATCCATTGTCTGTTTGAGGGGGGGACCACTGATCAGCTCCAAATCCTGAAAGCAGCTCCATGGCCTCAGGTCAGTACCACAGGGGCAGGTAGGGGGATAACATGGGGAATGGGATCAAAATGTGGACTGGACTAAACCCCAGGATCCCGCTGAGGGTGCAGACTGCCCAGTGGTTTGATCAAAGGCGAGGCACTTTCACTTACCAACAGGAGACCCGCTCCAAAGTTCATCCCAACATTTTTGGGTCCCGTAAATCTCCACCTCGCAGAGACTCAGGTATTCATGTCTTCCTGGGATGATGACATTCACATAGCGACCGTGCATGCGTCTACATTCAAAGGTTTGAGACTCACCAGCTGCGATTGAGTTGATGGTGGCACATCTGGAAAAATAGCTTCATGTTAAAATCTGAATATATGACCCATGTAGACACCTATGCCTGAGTGCTCAGCTCAGTCACAAACAACATCTCCAAATATCAACAAGAAGCATTTCTAGAGTCTTCACTATAATAAAAAGTTCCAAAATGCCCCACAGGGCTGAGTATCAATATAATCTGATACCAACATATCGACAGACCTGTACTTACAGCTGTGAGCCTAACGTAGCTCAGTAAGATCACATCAATGGCAATGAGAGAATGACCAGTTATTTTTTTGAGTGATGTTAGTTGTGAGAAATGTGGCAGGAATACTGCAAAGTTTAGTAGCAGCATCTACGACGTACATTCCCAACACATCCATCCCCTCCTCCTACACAATTACTGTGGCCCCTTGCACCCACCCTCACCCACAAGTAGTCTATACCCTCTGATGGAACCATCAATTCACCAGACACGTGTTTCCGATATGAGTATAGGCTTTAATCGACTTACTACAGAGCCAGCCTGTTACCCCGTTGATGACACTCGGTGTACTGCAGGCTGACTCTGGACAAGGGTATTTATACAGCAGCACTAGGGGGAGGAGTCATGGGCGGAGCCAAGGGTGGTGCCCTGTACAAGCTCCTGAGCATTCCCAGAGCTACTCCCCCTAGTGGCCAGATAATGCTACTACGCTTACAAAGATATAGTGTGAATTACCATGTTACATTCACCACATTCACCCCCTGCAAAAAAACAATCAAGTCCGGCGGGGGTGGTGGCCTTCAACGTCAGTCTGTCCGGTGGTCGAATTGTCTGCTGTGATCTGCGGAGCACCGGGATTGCAGCCTCTTGCGGTGGCTGGATGGGTGTAGTGTGCTGGGGTACGATGGCGGATTCCAGGGAGGGTTGTATCCGAGCTTCATACTCTCCTGGTTCGACCGGGGACTGGGGGCGCTGGGGGCTGGCCGGCACGGGTGCGCGGAACTGGTGGAGCGAGCTCGTGGGCCCGGGAGCGCGAGGGGGCGGCAGCATGGGGTTGTAGGGTGAGGGGTCCTTCTGTGGGGGGTAGAGCGGGTGCCAGATCCCGGAGGGGATACCGTGTCCTGACGGCCGTCAGGGAATCTCGACGAATGCGTACTGGGGGTTGGAGTGGAGCAGGCGCACCTTTCAACTAAGGGGGTCGGTTTTGTGCTCCCTGACGTGTTTCCTCAGGAAGTACTGGGTGCCCGGCGTCCTCAGCCATGCCTGAAGTGAGACCCCCTGGTAGTGACCCTGGAAAAAATGAAAAGCCTCTCGTGAGGGGTCTGGATTGGTCGCCTGTGCACAAAAGGGCCTAATAGCGTGGAGCGCGTCTGGGAGGACTTCCTGCCACTGGGAGACTTGGTGCTTTCTAGACAGAGGGTCAGTAGGACGGTCTTCCAGACCCTCGCGATCTCCCTCTCCACCTGTCCGTCCCCTGGGGTTGTAGCTGGTAGTCCTGCTCGAGGCAATGCCCTTGTCGAGCAGGTACTGACGCAGCTCGTCGCTCATAAAGGACGAACCCCAGTCGCTGTGTATATAGCTGGGGAAACCGAACAGGGTGAAGGTGCTATGCAGGGCCCTAATGACTGTGTGGGAGGTCATATCGGGGCACGGGATAGCGAATGGGAAATGGGAGAACTCATCTACGAAGTTTAAAAAGTAAACGTTCTTGTTAGTTGAGGGGAGTGGCCCTTTGAAATCAATCGCGAGGCGTTCAAAGGGCCTAGAAGCCTTGACCAGGTGGGCCCTGTCTGGTCTATAGAACACAAGTTCCCTGTGTTCAGCCGCGGTAACCGCTTGGTAATTACAGTCATTGGACAAATTATTGAGTTCCCTTAGAAATTCGGCGAGTGATTCTGTAGGCCGCTGGCGGTGAGTCGTGAACACATGGCGAGCGTAAACTTCATTAATGGGCCTTACATATATCTTAGCGAGAATTGCTAGCGCGGCAGTATATGAACCGGCTGAGTTTAGTTGCATAGAGATTCTGTGGCTCACCCTCGTGTGCAGTAGACTTAGCTTCTGATCCTCTGTAGTTTCGGCTGTGCTCGCTTCTGCCAGGTAGGCCTTGAAGCACCGCATCCAGTGGGAGATTTCTTTAGCCTCTGCATCCTGCGGGTCGAGTTCCAGGCATCCAGGCTTGAGGGCCGATTCCATAATCGATCTTTACTGTTCTTATGTCGATTAAATTGATGGAACCATCAATTCACCAGACATGTGTTTCCGATATGAATCTAGGCTTTAATCGACTTACTTCAGCCAGCCTGTTACCCGTTGATGAACTCTTAGTGAACTCAGGTTGACTCTGGACAAGGGTATTTATACAGCAGCACTAGGGGAAGGAGTCGTGGGCGGAGCCAAGGGTGGAGCCCAGTACAAGTTCCTGAGTACTCCAAGAGCTACTCCCCCTAGTGGTACGATAGCGCTACTGCGCTTACAAAGACAGTGTGAATTATCATATATATATTACATTCACCACATCCTCCTTGATGCCGTCGAAGGCTTGGCGTGCCTCGGCTGACCGGGGAAATCGTGTGGCCCTAAAGAGTGGGCGGGCTTTGTCCGCATATTGAGGGACCCACTGGGCGTAGTAGGAAATGAAACCCAAGCACCGTTTGAGGGCCTTGGGGCAATGGGGGAGGGTCCGGGTCTGGGCCCAGGACTCCGTTTTCCATGACATAGCCGAGGATGGCTAGTCTGGTTGTGCGGAAAACGCATTTCTCCTTGTTATACATGAGATTCAGTTTCTGTGCCGTCTGGAGAAAACGGTGGAGGTTGGCGTCGTGGTCCTGCTGGTCATAGCCGCAGATGGTGACATTGTCCAGTTACGGAAACGTGGCCCGCAGCCCGTACTGGTCTACCATTCGGTCCATTGCTCGTTCGAACACCGAGACCCCATTAGTGACGCCGAAAGGGACCTGGAGGAAATGGAAGAGGCGGCCATCGGCCTCGAATGCCGTGTAGTGGCGGTCCTCCGGGCGGATTGGGAGCTGGTGGTATGCAGACTTCAGATCCACCGTGGAAAAGAACCAGTACTGGGCGATCTGGTTTACCATGTCTGCAATCCTGGGGAGGGGATACGCGTCGAAGAGCGTAAATCTATTTATGGTCTGACTGTATTCGACAACCATGCGGAATTTTTCCCTGGTCTTAACGACCACCACCTGAGCTCTCCAGGGACTATTGCTGGCCTCTATAATCCCCTCACTGAGAAGCCTTCGACATCTGCTTTGATAAATACCCTATCCTGCAGGCTGTACCGCCTGCTACGAGTGGCTACGGGTTTACAGTCCTTTGTGAGATTGGCGAAGAGAGGAGGGGGGGGATTCACAGCGTAGCGAGGCTGCAGATAGTGAGTGGGGGCAGGGGCCTGCCGAAGCTGAGGGTGAGGCTCTTGAGGTTACATTGAAAGTCTAGGCCTAATAAGGGTGGCGCGCAGAGTTCGGGCAAAACGTAGAGTTTTGAATTTTGAGTAGCTAGCGCCTCGGATTGAGAGTGTCGCGGCGGTGCGCCCCTGGATCTGGACCGAATGGGAGCCTGAAGCGAGCGCGATAGTTTGCTGCACGGGGAAAACGGGGAGCGAACAGCGTCTTACCAGGTCCTGGATGTATGAAGCTCTCCGTGCTCCCGGAGTCGAAGAGGCATGGCGTTTTGTACCCATTGATTTGGACCTCGGCCATTGAATTTTGCAGATGCTTCGGGCGTGATTGGTCCAGAGTGACTGCTCTGAGTTGTGGGTAGTCGGCGGCTCGATCAGCTGTGCTGGAGTGGCCCCGTGATGACTGCCCTCTGAGCTCATAGTCGTATTCTTCCGATGAGTTGTCCGAGCGCGGAGATGCAGGTCGGGCCCGTGGATCACACGTGGTGGGCGGCGAGGAAGATGGCGTCCAAGATGGCGGCCACCATGAATTGCACGTGGCCGGCCACGTGGTGGAGGTTTGCCAAGATGGCGGCCCCCATGGATCGCACGTGGCTGGAGGGTGCAGAGTTGGGGCATAGGCCGCAGCGTTTCAGGCCCCGCGGGCCCTGCGGGTGAGGGGAGCGATTACTTCGTGCCGCTGGGGAGCTGGAAGCCGGGGCCCTTTTAGCGAGGCACACTCTTGCGTAATGGCCTTTCCGCCCGCAGCTGCTGCAGGTCGCGTTGCGGGCCGGGCAGTGCTGCCGCGGGTACTGGTTCTGGCTGCAGAAATGGCAGGCTAGTGCAGCACAGTGGCAGGCTGGAGCAGCATAGTGGCTGGCTGGAGCAGCATAGTGGCTGGGGCAGCATAGTGGCTGGCTGGGGCAGCATAGTGGCTGGCTGGAGCAGCATAGTGGCTGGCTGGAGCAGCATAGTGGCTGGCTGGAGCAGCATAGTGGCTGGCTGGAGCAGCAAGGTGGCTGGCTGGAGCAGCATAGTGGCTGGGGCAGCATAGTGGCTGGGGCAGCATAGTGGCTGGCTGGGGCAGCATGGTGGCTGGCTGGAGCAGCATGGTGGCTGGAGCAGCATGGTGGCTGGCTGGGGCAGCATGGTGGCTGGCTGGAGCAGCATGGTGGCTGGAGCAGCATGGAGGCTGGAGCAGCATAGTGGCTGGAGCAGCATAGTGGCTGGCTGGGGCAGCATGGTGGCTGGCTGGAGCAGCATGGTGGCTGGAGCAGCATGGAGGCTGGAGCAGCATAGTGGCTGGGGCAGCATAGTGGCTGGCTGGAGCAGCATGGTGGCTGGCTGGGGCAGCATGGTGGCTGGCTGGAGCAGCATGGTGGCTGGAGCAGCATGGAGGCTGGGGCAGCATAGTGGCTGGGGCAGCATGGTGGCTGGGGCAGCATAGTGGCTGGGGCAGCATGGTGGCTGGCTGGAGCAGCATAGTGGCTGGCCGCGGCAGCATAGTGGCTGGGGCAGCATAGTGGCTGGCTGGGGCAGCATAGTGGCTGGCTGGAGCAGCATAGTGGCTGGCCGCGGCAGCATAGTGGCTGGCTGGAGCAGCATAGTGGCTGGCTGGGGCAGCATAGTGGCTGGCTGGGGCAGCATGGTGGCTGGGGCAGCATAGTGGCTGGCTGGAATAGCATAGTGGCTGGCTGGAGCAGCATAGTGGCTGGCTGGGGCAGCATAGTGGCTGGCTGGGGCAGCATAGTGGCTGGAGCAGCATGGTGGCTGGCTGGAGCAGCATAGTGGCTGGCTGGGGCAGCATAGTGGCTGGCTGGGGCAGCATAGTGGCTGGAGCAGCATGGTGGCTGGCTGGAGCAGCATAGTGGCTGGCTGGAGCAGCATAGTGGCTGGCTGGAGCAGCATAGTGGCTGGCTGGAGCAGCATAGTGGCTGGCTGGAGCAGCATAGTGGCTGGCTGGAGCAGCATAGTGGCTGGCTGGAGCAGCATGGTGGCTGGCTGGGGCAGCATAGTGGCCGGCTGGGGCAGCATAGTGGCCGGCTGGGGCAGCATAGTGGCCGGCTGGGGCAGCATAGTGGCTGGCTGGGGCAGCATAGTGGCTGGCTGGGGCAGCATAGTGGCTGGCTGGGCAGCATGGTGGCTGGGGCAGCATAGTGGCTGGCTGGAGCAGCATAGTGGCTGGCTGGAGCAGCATAGTGGCTGGCTGGAGCAGCATAGTGGCTGGCTGGGGCAGCATAGTGGCTGGAGCAGCATAGTGGCTGGAGCAGCATAGTGGCTGGCTGGAGCAGCATGGTGGCTGGCTGGGGCAGCATGGTGGCTGGCTGGGGCAGCATAGTGGCTGGCTGGGGCAGCATGGTGGCTGGGCGGCCGCGGAGCACAGGCCTGGGGAGTCGCTGGTCAGAGGCCCATGATTGGGTCGTGGGTCCGCGGGGAACGAGTTCAGGCTGCGGAAGGAGACCTCCATCGTGGTCGCAGCTTCCACAGTCGTTTCTAAGTCTTGGGCCCCCTTTTCCAGCAGTCGTTGGCGCACATAGTTAGACCTGAGGCCCGCTACAAAAACATCGCGTACAGCAAGTTCCCCGTGTTCAGCCGCGGTAACTGCTTGGTAATTACAGTCATTGGACAAATTATTGAGTTCCCTTAGAAATTCAGCGAGTGATTCTGTAGGCCACTGGCGGCGAGTCGTGAACACATGGCGAGCGTAAACTTCGTTAATGGGCCTTACATATATCTTATCGAGAACTGCTAGCGCGGCAGTATATGAACCGGCTGAGTTTAGTTGCATAGAGATTCTGTGGCTCACCCTCGTGTGCAGTAGACTTAGCTTCTGATCCTCTGTTGTTTAGGCTGTGCTCGCTTCGGTCAGGTAGGCCTTGAAGCACTGGATCCAGTGGGAGAAGATTTCTTTAGCCTCTGCATCCTGCGGGTCGAGTTCCAGGCGTCCAGGCTTGAGGGCCTGATTCCATAATCGATCTTACTGTTCTTAAGTCGATTAAATTGATAGAACCATCAATTCACCAGACACGTGTTTCCGATTTGAGTATTGGCTTTAATCGACTTACTACAGAGCCAGCCTGTTACCCGTTGATGAACTCTCAGTGAACTGCAGGCTGACTCTGGATAAGGGTATTTATACAGCAGCACTAGGGGGAGGAGTCGTGGGCGGAGCCAAGGGTGGAGCCCTGTACAAACTCCTGAGCATTCCCAGGGCTACTCCCTCTAGTGGTCGGATAACGCTACTGCGCTTACAAAGATATAGTGTGAATAATCATATATACATATATATATTACATTCACCTCACCCTCCTCTCCACCTTACATTGGATTGTTGTTGCCATTATTGTTCGGCGAGTCTCCAATCCGAATCTGTGCTCCGTTGAGACGTTGGGAACAACAGTCCCCTCTGTTGGTGATTCTGACTGAGTGTATCTCGTGCGACCTGAGTAAATCAGCTCTCCACCAAGGATTCAGGTCGTTTTGTGTCGCTGTGCAGGATGATCTCCACCAGTTGGAATCTGTGTTTCCATCCACAGCATGAATTGGATCACTATGAAAATCATAGACACTGGGCTGTGTAACTCGAGCCGTGCCGGATAGATTCACTGCAAGAACAAACACATTCACTAAAACCTCACGCACCATCATTGTCACATTGATAGACTTTCACTGCAGGAAATGTGGAACAAGCTGAACAACCCAGATCTGCCTGATAATCAATGGAAGCAGCAGAAAGCTTAACGCTCAGAATTGGGACAATATTGGGCTGGAGTTTGCTGGGGAAATAACCGCAAGTTAATGACACACTGTGGGCAGCAAGGTCAGGTTAAGAGCCACTCTGCGAATTGCGAATTTGAAAGTTGGTTTACGCTGAACTCTGAGGTCACCCTTCAACATTTTTAAGAGACAAACGAAACCCAGCCTGACAATCCTTTCCTGATATGTAAGCCCACACGTTACTGGTATCATCCTTGTGAATCTAGTCGGAGGGGGTGCTTTTTCTAACACTGTTGGGGAGGTTTTAAACTAATGTGGCAGGGGGATGGGTACCAGATTAGGAAGTTAGAGGTCAGTAAAGAGGCAGCAACTAAAGCCAGTAAGGTACGAGACAATAAACTCAATGTGACTAAGGGGAAGAGTAGACAGGGAAGAGATGATGATCGCAAAGGGACAGGTGGTCTGAGGTGCATTTGTTTTAATGTGAGAAGTGTAGCAGGTAAGGCAGATGAACTTAGGGCTTGGATTAGTACCTGGGAATATGATGATATTGATATTACTGAGACTTGGTTGAGGGAAGGGCAGGACTGGCAACTGAATATCCCAGGGTATAGATGCTTCAGGAGGGATAGAGAGGGAGGTAAAAGGGGTGGAGGAGTTGCATTACTGGTCAGAGATGATATCACAGCTGTGATTAAGGAGGGCAGGATGGAGGATTCGAGCACTGAGGCAATATGGGTGGAGCTGAGAAATAGGAAGGGTGCAGTAACATTGTTGGGACTTTACTACAGGCCTCCCAAAAGCGAGCATGAAGTAGAGGTACAAATATGTAGACAGGTTATAGAAAAATGTAGGATCAATAGGGTGGTCGTGATGGGGGATTTTAACTTCGCCAACATTGAATGGGATTCATGTAGTGTTGGAGGGCGTAGATGGAGCAGAGTTTGTAAGGAGCATCCAGGAGAGTTTTTTAGAGCAGTATGTAAATAGTCCAACTCGGGAAGGGGCCATACTGGACCTGGTATTGGGGAATGATCCCGGCCAGGTGGGTGATGTTTCAGTCGGCGATTACTTTGGGAATAGCGATCACGATTCCGGAAGGTTTAAAATACTCATGGACGAAGACGAGAGTGGTCCTGAAGGAAGAGTACTAAATTGGGGAAAGGCAGAGTATAACAAAATTCGGCAGGAGCTAGGGAATGTGGATTGGGAGCTGCTGTTTAAGGGTAAATCCACATTTGAAATGTGGAAGTCTTTTAAGGAAAGGTTGATTAGAGTGCAGGACAGACATGTCCCTGTGAAAATGAGAGATAGAAATGGCAAGATTAGGGAACCATGGATGACGGGTGAAATTGTGAGACTAGCTAAGATGAAAAAGGAAGCATATGGAAGATCAAGGCAACTCAAAACTGATGAAGCTTTGGAGGAATATCGGGAAAGTAGGACAAATCTCAAACGCACAATGAAGAGGGCTAAAAGGGGTCATGAAATATCTTTGGCTAACAGGGTTAAGGAAAATCCCAAAGCCTTTTATTCGTATGTAAGGAGCAAGAGGGTAACTAGAGAAAGGATTGGCCCACTCAAAGACAAAAGAGGGAATTTATGCGTGGACTCAGTGGAAATGGGTGAGATTCTTAATGAGTACTTTGCATCGATATTCACCAAGGAGAGGGACAAGACGGATGTTGAGGCTAGGGATGGATGTTTAAATACTCTTGGTCAAGTCGGCATAAGGAAGGGGAAGGTTTTGGGTATTCTAAAAGGCATTAAGGTGGACAAGTCCCCAGGTCCGGATGGGATCTATCCCAGGTAACTGAGGGAAGCGAGGGTCGAAATAGCTGGGGCCTTAACAGATATCTTTGCAGCATCCTCGAGCACGGGTGAAGTCCCGGAGGACTGGAGAATTGCTAATGTAGTCCCTTTGTTTAAGAAGGGTAGCAGGGAAAATCCAGGGAATTATAGACCTGTGAGTTTGACGTCAGTGGTAGGCAAACTGTTGGAGAAGATACTGAGGGATAGGATCAATTCACATTTGGAAGAAAATAGACTTATCAGTAATAGGCAGCATGGTTTTGTGCAGGGAAGGTCATGTTTTACAAACCTAATAGAATTCTTTGAGGAAGTGACAAAGTTAATTGATGAGGGAAGGGCTGCAGATGTCATATACATGGACTTCAGTAAGGCGTTTGATAAAGTTTCCCATGGCAGGTTGATGGAAAAAGTGAAGTCGTATGGGGTTCAGGGTGTACTAGCTAGATGGATACAGAACTGGCTGGGCAACAGGAGACAGAGAGTAGTGGTGGAAGGGAGTGTCTCAAAATGGAGAAAGGTGACTAGTGGTGTTCCACAGGGATCCGTGCTTGGACCACTGTTGTTTGTGATATAGATAAATGATCTGGACGAAGGTATAGGTGGTCTGATTAGCAAGTTTTCAGATGATACTAAGATTGGTAGAGTTGCAGATAGCAAGGAGGACTGTCAGAGAATACAGCAAAATATAGATAGATTGGAGAGTTGGGCAGGGAAATGGCAGATGGAGTTCAATCCAGGCAAATGCGAGGTGATGCATTTTGGAAGATCTAATTCAATATGGTCAATGGAAGAGTCCTGGGGAAAATTGATGTCCAGAGAGATCTGGGAGTTCAGGACCATTGTACCCTGAAGGTGGCAACGCAGGTTGATAGAGTGGTCAAGAATGCATACAGCATGCTTGCCTTCATCGGACGGGGTATTGAGCACAAGAGTCGGCAGGTCATGTTACAGTTGTATCGGACTTTGGTTAGGCCACATTTGGAATACTGCGTGCAGTTCTGGTCGCCACATTACCAGAAGGATGTGGATGCTTTAGAGAGGGTGCAGAGGAGGTTCACCAGGATGTTACCTGGTATGGAGGGTGCTAGCTATGAAGAAAGGTTGAGTAGATTAGGATTGTTTTCGTTGGAAAGAAGGAGGTTCAGGGGGGACCTGATTGAGGTCTACAAAATTATGAGAGGTATGGACAGGGTGGATAGCAACAAGCTTTTTCCAAGAGTGGGGGTGTCAGTTACAAGGGGCCACGATTTCAAGGTGAGAGGGGAAAAGTTTAAGGGAGATGTGCGTGGAAAGGTTTTTACGCAGAG
>NC_052150.1:231050644-231238031 GCF_902713615.1 Scyliorhinus canicula | reverse complement strand
ACATGGAGACCCCTCACAGGGACCGTAACATGGAGACCCCTCACAGGGAGACCCCTCACAGGGACCCCTCACAGGGCCTGTAACATGGAGACCCCTCACAGGGAGCCTGTACGGAGACCCCTCACAGGGACCCCTCACAGGGAGCCTGTAACAGGAGACCCCTCACAGGGAGACCCCTCACAGGGAGCCTGTAACAGGAGACCCCTCATAGGGAGCCTGTAACATGGAGACCGCTCACAGGAGCTGTAACAGGGAACCCCTCACAGGGACCTGTAACGACCCCTCACAGGGAGCCTGTACAGGAGACCCCTCACAGGGAGCCTGTAACATGGAGACCCCTCACAGGGACCTGTACATGGAGACCCCTCACAGGGAGACCCCTCACAGGGAGCCTGTAACATGGAGACCCCTCACAGGGAGCCTGTTACATGTAGACCCCTCACAGGGAGCCTGTAACACGGAGACCCCTCACAGGGAGCCGGTAACACGGAGACCCCTCACAGGGAGCCTGTAACATGGAGACCCCTCACAGGGAGCCTGTAACATGGAGACCCCTCACAGGGAGGCTGTAACATGGAGACCCCCCACAGGGAGCCTGTAACACGGAGACCCCTCACAGGGAGCCTGTAACATGGAGACCCCTCACAGGGAGCCTGTAACATGGAGACCCCTCACAGGGACCCTGTAACATGGAGACCCCCTCACAGGGAGCCTGTACACGGAGACCCCTCACAGGGAGCCTGTAACATGGAGAATCCTCACAGGAGCCTGTAACATGGAGACCCCTCACAGGGAGACCCCTCACAGGGAGCCTGTAACAGGGAGACCCCTCACAGGGAGCCTGTAACACGGAGACCCCTCACAGGGAGCCTGTAACAGGGAGACCCCTCACAGGGAGCCTGTAACATGGAGACCCCTCACAGGGAGCCTGTAACATGGAGACCCCTCACAGGGAGCCTGTAACATGGAGACCCCTCACAGGGAGACCCCTCACAGGGAGCCTGTAACATGGAGACCCCTCACAGGGAGACTGTAACATGGAGACCCCTCACAGGGAGACCCCTCACAGGGAGCCTGTAACATGGAGACCCCTCACAGGGAGCCTGTAACAGGGAGACCCCTCACAGGGAGCCTGTAACAGGGAGACCCATCACAGGGAGCCTGTAACAGGGAGACCCCTCACAGGGAGACCCCTCACAGGGAGCCTGGAACAGGGAGACCCCTCACAGGGAGCCTGGAACAGGGAGACCCCTCACAGGGAGACCCCTCACAGGGAGACCCCTCACAGGGAGACCCCTCACAGGGAGACCCCTCACAGTGAGCCTGTAACACGGAGACCCCTCACAGGGAGACTGTAACATGGAGACCCCTCACAGGGAGACCCCTCACAGGGAGACCCTTCACAGGGAGCCTGTAACATGGAGACCCCTCACAGGGAGCCTGTAACACGGAGACCCCTCACAGGGAGACCCCTCACAGGGAGACTGTAACATGGAGACCCCTCACAGGGAGACCCCTCACAGGGAGCCTGTAACAGGGAGACCCCTCACAGGGAGACCCCTCACAGGGAGCCTGTAACATGGAGACCCCTCACAGGGAGACCCCTCACAGGGAGCCTGTAACACGGAGACCCCTCACAGGGAGACCCCTCACAGGGAGACCCCTCACAGGGAGACCCCTCACAGGGATTCCCCTCACAGGGAGCCTGTGACAGGGAGACCCCTCACAGGGAGCCTGTAACACGGAGACCCCTCACAGGGAGCCTGTAACATGGATACCCCTCACAGGGAGCCTGTAACATGGAGACCCCTCACAGGGAGACCCCTCACAGGGAGACCCCTCACAGGGAGCCTGTAACATGGAGACCCCTCACAGGGAGCCTGTAACATGGAGACCCCTCACAGGGAGCCTGTAACACGGAGACCCCTCACAGGGAGACCCCTCACAGGGAGCCTGTAACACGGAGACCCCTCACAGGGAGACCCCTCACAGGGAGCCTGTAACATGGAGACCCCTCACAGGGAGCCTGTAACATGGAGACCCCTCACAGGGAGCCTGGAACATGGAGACCCCTCACAGTGAGCCTGTAACAGGGAGACCCCTCACAGGGAGACCCCTCACAGGGAGCCTGTAACACGGAGACCCCTCACAGGGAGCCTGTAACACGGAGACCCCTCACAGGGAGCCTGTAACAGGGAGACCCCTCACAGGGAGACCCCTCACAGGGAGCCTGTAACATGGAGACCCCTCACAGGGAGACCCCTCACAGGGAGCCTGTAACATGGAGACCCCTCACAGGGAGACCCCTCACAGGGAGCCTGTAACATGGAGACCCCTCACAGGGAGCCTGTAACAGGGAGACCCCTCACAGGGAGCCTGTAACAGGGAGACCCCTCACAGGGACCCTGTAACATGGAGACCCCTCACAGGGAGCCTGTAACAGGGATACGTCTCACAGGGACCCCTGGAACAGGGAGACCCCTCACAGGGAGCCTGGAACAGGGAGACCCCTCACAGGGACCCCATTCCTTAAGGGACACACATAGAGCACCCCCTACACAGACCCCATCCCCTCAGAAAATATACCCCTGTGTTGAAGCTAGTGAGCAGTTCAGACACGGCCAGTGAGCGGTATTATTGCTGTCACACTTACCTTGCAGCTCCACCTCAGGACAGTAGCTGTGCCTGAGCCTGGGTCACACAGACCCATTAGCTATGAGCCATTAAGAGCTGTCTAGTAGTGCTCTGTGATTGAGAATAGCTACGAACCATGGACGGCTTTGATTCATTCATCTCACTTCACACTTCAGTGCCTAAGTGGTGAAACCCCAATGTTTGTCAACTTTGACCACATCAAAGAGAGGTAAGTGCATTCCAAGCAGTAAGTGCATTCCAATCACTGAAGCAGGTGATTTCAGTGCACTTGCCTCTATTTAGGGTCCCTGTTTGGTGGATTGCCCTATCACAGGGATCCATGTGTGAGTCTCCCATTATGGTTATCCGTGTGCGGGGTTCTCCTATTACAGGGGTCCCTGTGGGGGTGGGGGGGGGGGGTCTCCCTATTACATGGGTCCTTGTGGGGGTCCAGGAGGGTTCCCAGCCCCCCAACCCTGGCCTGATCGTGCGTACAATGAAATTCCAGCTTGGCACCCTGGCAGTGCCAGCTGGGCACCTAGCCAATGCCAGGTTGATACCAGGTGGCACCAGCAGTACCAGAGCACCATCCTTCCCAAAGGGCATGCAGCTGGGGGGTCTCTGGTCCCCTGGGAATCCCCCACGAGTGCCAATCTGTGTTCATTGAATCATAGAATTTACAGTGCAGAAGGAGGCCATTCGGTCCATCGAATCTGCACCGGCCCTTGGAAAGAGCATCCTATTTAAGCCCACACCCCCACCCTATCCCTGTAACCCACCGATCCTTTGTGCCGCCATGTTCGTCGGGAATTGCTGAACGCCGCCCGAGGGAGGTCTCTGCAGCAAAGGGTTGAATCCCAAAACCTGGAGTACCTCGGGAATCTGCATATTACAGTCAGCTAGCTGTCTCGCTCTAATAAGCCTAATACCCCTGCTGGGCGGCATTCACTGCGCCACTCAATCTCACCAGCGTGACAAGACGGGTAGATTCTGGTAGCGGAACATCCCGGCATTCAATGGCCACACTGCGCAGCGGCAAGCTGCTGTCCCGGAGCAGCGTGGCCATTGGATTGTGCCCACAGGGACATACAGAGAGACACACAGGGACACACAGAGAGACACACAGGGAGGGACACACAGGGAGGGACACACAGGGACATACAGAGAGACACACAGGGACACACAGAGAGACACACAGAGAGACACACAGGGAGGGACACACAGGGACATACAGAGAGAGACACAGGGAGGGACACACAGGGACATACAGAGAGACACACAGGGAGGGACACACAGGGACACACAGAGAGACACACAGGGACACACAGAGAGACACACAGGGACATACAGAGAGACACACAGCGACACACAGGGACATACAGAGAGACACACAGGGACACACAGAGAGACACACAGGGAGGGACACACA
The DNA here is from genome assembly GCF_902713615.1 of Scyliorhinus canicula. Taxonomy (NCBI): domain Eukaryota; kingdom Metazoa; phylum Chordata; class Chondrichthyes; order Carcharhiniformes; family Scyliorhinidae; genus Scyliorhinus; species Scyliorhinus canicula. The sequence goes on along the minus strand of NC_052150.1, from coordinate 231,233,968 downwards.
GGGACACACAGAGAGACACACAGGGGTACACAGAGAGACACACAGGGAGGGACACACAGGGACACACAGAGAGACACACAGGGGTACACAGGGAGGGACACACAGGGACATACAGAGAGACACACAGGGACACACAGAGAGACACAGGGACACACAGGGAGGGACACACAGGGACATACAGAGAGACACACAGGGACACACAGAGAGACACACAGGGAGGGACACACAGGGACATACAGAGAGACACACAGGGACACACAGAGAGACACACAGGGAGGGACACACAGGGACACACAGAAAGATACACAGGGGTACACAGAGAGACACACAGGGAGGGACACACAGGGACATACAGAGAGACACACAGGGACACACAGAGAGACACACAGGGAGGGACACACAGGGACACACAGAGAGACACACAGGGAGGGACACACAGGGACACACAGAGAGACACACAGGGAGACACACAGGGACATACAGAGAGACACACAGGGACACACAGAGAGACACACAGGGTGGGAAACACAGGGACATACAGAGAGACACACAGGGACACACAGAGAGACACACAGGGAGGGACACACAGGAACACACAGAGAGACACACAGGTTGGGACACACAAGGACACACAGAGAGACACACAGGGACACACAGAGAGACACACAGGGAGGGACACACAGGGACACACAGAGAGACACACAGGTTGGGACACACAGGGACACACAGAGAGACACACAGGGACACACAGAGAGACACACAGGGAGGGACACACAGGGACACACAGAGAGACACACAGGGAGGGACACACAGGGACATACAGAGAGACACACAGGGACACAGAGAGAGACACACAGGGAGGGACACACAGGGTCATACAGAGAGACACACAGGGGTACACAGAAAGACACACAGGGAGGGACACACAGGGACACACAGAGAGACACACAGGGAGAGACACACAGGGACATACAGAGAGACACACAGGGACACACAGAGAGACACACAGGGAGGGACACACAGGGACACACAGAGAGACACACAGGGGTACACAGAGAGACACACAGGGAGGGACACACAGGGACATACAGAGAGACACACAGGGGTACACAGAGAGACACACAGGGAGGGACACACAGGGACACACAGAGAGACACACAGGGACATACAGAGAGACACACAGGGAGGGACACACAGGGACATACAGAGAGGCACACAGGGGTACACAGAGAGACACACAGGTAGGGACACACAGGGACATACAGAGAGACACACAGGGAGGGACACACAGGGACATACAGAGAGACACACAGGGACACACAGAGAGACACACAGGGAGGGACACACAGGGACACACAGAGAGACACACAGGGAGGGACACACAGGGACACACAGAGAGACACACAGGGAGACACACAGGGACATACAGAGAGACACACAGGGACACACAGAGAGACACACAGGGACATACAGAGAGACACACAGGGACACACAGAGAGACACACAGGGAGGGACACACAGGGACACACAGAGAGACACACAGGTTGGGACACACAGGGACACACAGAGAGACACACAGGGACACACAGAGAGACACACAGGGAGGGACACACAGGGACACACAGAGAGACACACAGGGAGGGACACACAGGGACACACAGAGAGACACACAGGGAGGGACACACAGGGACACACAGAGAGACACACAGGGAGACACACAGGGACATACAGAGAGACACACTGGGACACACAGAGAGACACACAGGGAGGGACACACAGGGACATACGGAGAGACACACAGGGACACACAGAGAGACACACAGGGAGGGACACACAGGGACACACAGAGAGACACACAGGTTGGGACACACAGGGACACACAGAGAGACACACAGGGACACACAGAGAGACACACAGGGAGGGACACACAGGGACACACAGAGAGACACACAGGGAGGGACACACAGGGACATACAGAGAGACACACAGGGACACACAGAGAGACACACAGGGAGGGACACACAGGGTCATACAGAGAGACACACAGGGGTACACAGAAAGACACACAGGGAGGGACACACAGGGACACACAGAGAGACACACAGGGAGGGACACACAGGGACATACAGAGAGACACACAGGGACACACAGAGGGACATACAGAGAGACACACAGGGACACACAGAGAGACACACAGAGAGACACACAGGGAGGGACACACAGGGACATACAGAGAGACACACAGGGGTACACAGAGAGACACACAGGGAGGGACACACAGGGACACACAGAGAGACACACAGGGACATACAGAGAGACACACAGGGAGGGACACACAGGGACATACAGAGAGGCACACAGGGGTACACAGAGAGACACACAGGTAGGGACACACAGGGACATACAGAGAGACACACAGGGAGGGACACACAGGGACATACAGAGAGACACACAGGGGTACACAGAGAGACACACAGGGAGGGACACACAGGGACATACAGAGAGACACACAGGGGTACACAGAGAGACACACAGGGAGGGACACACAGGGACATACAGAGAGACACACAGGGACACACAGAGAGACACACAGGGAGGGACACACAGGGACATACAGAGAGACACACAGGGGTACACAGAGAGAGACAGGGAGGGACACACAGGGACACACAGAGAGACACATAGGGACATACAGAGAGACACACAGGGAGGGACACACAGGGACATACAGAGAGACACACAGGGGTACACAGAGAGACACACAGGGAGGGACACACAGGGACATACAGAGAGACACACAGGGACATACAGAGAGACACACAGGGACGCACAGGAACACAGAGAGAGACACACAGGGGTACACAGAGAGACACACAGGGAGGGACACACAGGGACACACAGAGAGACACACAGGGACATACAGAGAGACACACAGGGACGCACAGGAACACAGAGAGAGACACACAGGGAGACACACAGGGACACACAGAGAGACACACAGGGACATACAGAGAGACACACAGGGACACACAGAGAGACACACAGGGACATACAGAGAGACACACAGGGAGGGACACACAGGGACACACACAGACACATGGAGGGACACACAGGTCCACACAGGGACACATACGGACACACAGGGACACACAGGGACACACGGAGGGGCACACAGGGACACATGGAGGGACACACAGGGACACATGGAGGGACACACAGGGAGACACAGGGACACATAGAACATAGAACATTACAGCGCAGTACAGGCCCTTCGGTCCACGATGTTGCGCCGTCCTGTGAAACCCCTCTAAAGTCCCTCTACACTATTCCCTTATCGTCCATATGCCTATCCAATGACCATTTGAATGCGTTTAGTGTTGGCGAGTCCACTACTGTTGCAGGCAGGGGCATTCCACGCCCTTACTACTCTCTGAGTAAAGAACCTACCTCTGACATCTGTCCTATATCTATCTCCCCTCAATTTAAAGCTATGTCCCCTCGTGCTGGACATCACCATCCGGGGAATAAGGCTCTCGATGTCCACCCTATCTAATCCTCTGATCATCTTGTATGCATCAATTAAGTCCCCTCTTAACCTTCTTCTCTCTAACAAAAACAGCCTCAAGTTCTTCAGCCTTTCCTCATATGATCTTCCCTCCATACCAGGCAACATCCTTGTAAATCTCCGCTGTACCCTTTCCAATGCTTCCACATCCTTCCTATAATGTGGCGACCAGAACTGATCCAGCAGAGGGCAGCAGAGCAGAGCTACTGATTGGCTGTTCCGGGGAAATCTGCATACATGCAGTGCGGTCAGCCTAATTTGAAGGTGTACCTGCGAAGGAGACCCGAGGAGTTTGAGTGAAGGAAAGCATCCAGCAGAGGGCAGCAGAGCAGAGCTACTGATTGGCTGTTCCGGGGAAATTTGCATACGTGTAGTGTGGTCAGCCTAATTTGAAGGTGGTTTGTGGAGGGGCTGTTGTCAAGTGACAGTTAAACCTGAAACACTTCGTCAGTGTTTCCCACCCTACCTCCTCCTCTAACCAAAAAAAACCCCACGGTCGTTGGGAAGCGGGAGCAGGGGCTTGTCGTGAAGGTGAGTGAGTGCCTTTAAATTTGCTTACCTTTCAGCGGGAGCAGGGTTTGAGGGAATATCAGGTAAGCTGTTCCTTTCTTTTTCTTGTTTTTTTAAATCTAGAGGTGATGTCAGGGAAGGCAGTACAATGCTCCTCCTGCAGAATGTTTGAGGTGAGGGACGCCGTCAGTGTCCCTGCTGATTTCATCTGTGGAAAGTGCATCCAACTCCAGCTCCTCAAAAACCGTGTTAGGGAGCTGGAGCTGGATGAACTTCGGATCATTCGGGAGGCATAGGGGGTCATAGATAGGAGTTTCAGGGAGGTAGTTACGCCAAAGAATAAAGAGAGATGCTCTTCGGGAGGGTTTAAACTAGTTCAGCAGGGGATTGGGAACCTGAATTGTAGCTCCAGTACACAAGAAGCTGAGAGTAGTGAGGCCATGAGTAAGGTTTCAAAGTTGCAGGAGTGTACCGGCAGGAAGGAAGGTGGTCTAAAGTGTGTCTACTTCAATGCCAGGAGCATCCGGAATAAGGTGGGTGAGCTTGCGGCATGGGTTAGTACCTGGGACTTCGATGTTGTGGCCATTTCGGAGACATGGATAGAGCAGGGCAAGGAATGGTTGTTGCAAGTGCCGGGGTTTAGATATTTCAGTAAGCTCAGGGAAGGTGGTAAGAGAGGGGGAGGGGTGGCATTGTTAGTCAAGGACAGTATTACGGTGGCAGAGAGGACATTTGATGAGGAATCAAATACTGAGGTAGTATGGGCTGAGTTAAGAAACAGGAAAGGAGAGGTCACCCTGTTAGGGATTTTCTATAGGCCTCCGAAAAGTTCCAGAGATGTAGAGGAAAGGATTGCAAAGATGATTCTGGATAGGAGCGAAAATAACAGGGTTTTGTACAACTGCAACATGACCTCATGGCTCCGAAACTCAATTCCTCTACCAATAAAAGCTAACACACCGTACGCCTTCTTAACAACCCTCTCAACCTGGGTGGCAATTTTCAGGGATCTATGGACATGGACACCGAGATCTCTCTGCTCGTCCACACTACCAAGAATCCTACCATTAGCCCAGTACTCTGCCTTCCTGTTATTCCTTCCAAAATGAATCACCTCACACTTTTCTGCATTAAACTCCATTTGCCACCTGTCAGCCCAGCTCTGCAGCTTATCTATGACCCTCTGTAACTTGTAACATCCTTCTGCACTGTCTCTACTCCCCTTCTTGTACAAGGGGACAACATTTGCTATCCTCCAGTCCTCTGGCACTATTCCTGTAAACAAAGATAACTTAAAGATCAAAGCCAAAGGCTCAGCAATCTCCTCCCTAGCTTCCCAGAGAATCCTAGGATAAATCCCATCCGGCTCAGGGGACTTATCTATTTTCACACTTTTCCAGAATCGCTAACACCTCCTCCTTATGAACCTCAAGCCCTTCTAGTCTAGTCAGAGAGACACAGAGCGACACACAGGGACACACAGAGAGACACACAGGGACATACACATGGAGGGACACACAGGGAGACACATGGAGAGACACATGGAGAGACACATGGAGGGGCACACAGGGACACACAGGGACACATGGAGGGGCACACAGGGACACACAGGGACACATGGAGGGACACACAGGGACATACGGAGGGGCACACAGGGACACACAGGGACACATGGAGGGACATACAGGGAGACACATGGAGGAACACATGGAGGGGCACACAGGGACACATGGAGGGGCACACAGGGAGACACAGGGACACATGGAGGGGCACACAGGGACACATGGAGGGGCACACAGGGACACATGGAGGGGCACACAGGGACACACAGGGACACATGGAGGGACACACAGGGACACATGAAGGGACACACAGGGACACACAGGGACACATGGAGGGACACACAGGGACACATGGAGGGACACACAGGGGCACACAGGGACACATGGAGGGGCAGACAGGGACACACAGGGACACACAGGGACACACAGGGACACATGGAGGGGCAGACAGGGACACACAGGGACACACAGGGACACATGGAGGGACACACGGACACACAGGGACACATGGAGGGACACATGGGGACACACAGGGACACATGGAGGGGCACATAGGGACACATGGAGGGACACACAGGGGCACATGAGGGGCACATGGAGGGGCACACAGGGACACACAGTGACACACGGAAGGACACACAGGGACACACGGAGGGACACACAGGGACACATGGAAGGACACACAGGGACACATGGAGGGACACACAGGGACACATGGAGGGACACACAGGAACACACAGGGACACATGGAGGGGCACATAGGGACACATGGAGGGACACACGGGCACATGAGGGGCACAGAGGGGCACATGGAGGGGCACAGAGGGGCACATGGAGGGGCACACAGGGACACACAGGGACACACGGAGGGGCACACAGGGACACACAGAGAGACACACAGGGACACATGGAGGGACACACAGGGACACATGGAGGGACACAGGGACACATGGAGGGACACACAGGGACACATGGAAGGGCAGACAGGGACACACAAGGACACATGGAGGGACACACAGGGACACATGGAGGGACACACAGGGACACTTGGAGGGACACACGGGGACACATGGAGGGACACACAGGGACACATGGAGGGACACACAGGGACACATGGAGGGACACACAGGGACACATGGAGGGGCACACAGGGACAGACAGGGACACATGGAGGGGCACACAGGGACACACAGGGACACATGGAGGGACACACAGGGACACATGGAGGGGCACACAGGGACACAGGGACACACACAGGGACACATGGAGGGACACACAGGGACACACAGGGGCACACAGGGACACACAGGGACACACAGGGACACATGGAGGGACACACAGGGACACACGGGGACACATGGAGGGGCACACAGGGACACATGGAGGGACACACAGGGACACACAGGGACACACAGGGACACATGGAGGGACACACAGGGACACACGGAGGGACACACAGGGACACACAGGGACACACACAGGGACACACGGGGACACACAGGGACACATGGAGGGGCACAGAGGGACATACGGAGGGGCACACAGGGACACACAGGGACACATGGAGGGACACACAGGGACACACAGGGACACATGGAGGGACACACAGGGACACACAGGGACACATGGAGGGACACACAGGGACACACAGGGACACATGGAGGGACACACAGGGACAGACAGGGACACATGGAGGGACACACAGGGACACATGGAGGGACACACAGGGACACACAGGGACACACACAGGGACACATGGAGGGGCACACAGGGACACACACAGGGACACATGGAGGGACACACAGGGACACACAGTGGCACATGGAGGGACACACAGGGACAGACAGGGACACATGGAGGGACACACAGGGACATATGGAGGGACACACAGGGACACATGGAGGGACACACAGGGACACACAGGGACACACACAGGGACACATGGAGGGGCACACAGGGACACACACAGGGACACATGGAGGGACACACAGGGACACACAGTGGCACATGGAGGGACACACAGGGACAGACAGGGACACATGGAGGGACACACAGGGACATATGGAGGGACATACAGGGACACACAGGGACACATGGAGGGGCACACAGGGACACACAGGGACACACATGGGCACACAGGGACACACAGGGACACTTGGAGGGACACACAGGGACACACAGGGACACATGGAGGGGCACACAGAGACACAAAGGGACACATGGAGGGGCACACAGGGACACACAGGGACACATAGAGGGACACACAGGGACAGACAGGGACACATGGAGGGGCACACAGGGACACAGGGACACACAGGGACACATGGAGGGGCACACAGGGACACACAGGGGCACACAGGGACACACAGGGACACATGGAGGGACACACAGCGTGTGGTAAAACCACAGGTAACACATTGCATGTATTACGGTACTGCCGCTATATTACAGGTACCACAGTAAATCCCAGCCTGCTGGCTCCTCCCAGCAGGCGGAGTATAAAAGTGTATGCTCTCCTGCGCTGCTCCCATTCTGGTTTCAGCTGCAGGAGGCACAACATCTTTTGCAATAAATCCTCGATTGTTTAACCATTCTCGTCTCGTGGTCATTGACGGTACATCAATTCATTGCACGAGATTTTTAAAAGGTGAACATCTTAATCAAGCCTGATCGCCTAGAGCTGAGCCCTCACGCAGCCAACGCCACATCCGCCTTCGAGCACTGGCTAGCCTGCTTTGAAGGCTCCCTCAGAACAGCCACTGAAGAACTCTCAGACCCACAGAAGCTCCAGGTCTTCTACTCACATGTTTTTCCCCTCATCTGGGACACACCCACCTACACAGGAGCAATGGCGCTAATAAAGGGACAGTACATCAGGTCTGTGAATCAAGTGTACGCCAGGCACACCTTGGCCACGAGACGGCAACTCCTGTGAGAGTCTGAGGATGATTTCTTGCGGGCTCTATGGCTCTAACTGTAACTGCCAAGCAACACACCCAACTACTAATCAGAGACGCTTATGTCACGGGCATTAAGTCCACTTGCGTTCGCCAGCGGTTATTGGAAGGGGGTACGCTCGACCTTGCAGTGACTGTGCAGCTTGCTAACTCCTTAGAAGTGGCCTCCTGCAATCTGTAAGCCTACACCTCCGACCGCGCCGCACCCTCGTGGGCATCGTGGGCCCCACCAGCGGCTGACCCGAGTACACCGCAAGCCTGCGCCGCACGGCTGCCAGCCAATTCCGGAGGGCCCAAGTGTTACTTTTGTGGCCAGAGCAAACACCCCAGGCAATGCTGCCCGGCACGGAGCACGGCCTGCAACGGGTGTGGGAAGAAGGGCCCTTCGTTTCCGTTTGCCAGGCTCGGTCAGTCACCGCTGTTTCCAGGCCCAACATTGCTACACCGGCATTGCTACACCGGCATTGCTACACCGGCATTGATACACCGGCATTGCTACACCGGCATTGATACACCGGCATTGCTACACCGGCATTGCTACACCGGCATTGCTACACCGGCATTGCTACACCGGCATTGATACACCGGCATTGCTACACCGGCATTGCTACACCGGCATTGATACACCGGCATTGCTACACCGGCATTGATACACCGGCATTGATACACCGGCATTGATACACCGGCATTGCTACACCGGCATTGATACACCGGCATTGCTACACCGGCATTGATACACCGGCATTGCTACACCGGCATTGCTACACCGGCATTGCTACACCGGCATTGCTACACCGGCATTGATACACCGGCATTGCTACACCGGCATTGCTACACCGGCATTGCTACACCGGCATTGCTACACCGGCATTGATACACCGGCATTGCTACACCGGCATTGCTACACCGGCATTGATACACCGGCATTGATACACCGGCATTGCTACACCGGCATTGCTACACCGGCATTGCTACACCGGCATTGCTACACCGGCATTGCTACACCGGCATTGATACACCGGCATTGATACACCGGCATTGCTACACCGGCATTGCTACACCGGCATTGATACACCGGCATTGATACACCGGCATTGCTACACCGGCATTGCTACACCGGCATTGCTACACCGGCATTGCTACACCGGCATTGATACACCGGCATTGCTACACCGGCATTGATACACCGGCATTGCTACACCGGCATTGATACACCGGCATTGCTACACCGGCATTGCTACACCGGCATTGCTACACCGGCATTGCTACACCGGCATTGCTACACCGGCATTGCTACACCGGCATTGATACACCGGCATTGATACACCGGCATTGATGCACCGGCATTGCTACACCGGCATTGATACACCGGCATTGCTACACCGGCATTGATACACCGGCATTGCTACACCGGCATTGATACACCGGCATTGATACACCGGCATTGCTACACCGGCATTGATACACCGGCATTGATACACCGGCATTGCTACACCGGCATTGATACACCGGCATTGATACACCGGCATTGATACACCGGCATTGATACACCGGCATTGCTACACCGGCATTGATACACCGGCATTGATACACCGGCATTGATACACCGGCATTGCTACACCGGCATTGCTACACCGGCATTGCTACACCGGCATTGCTACACCGGCATTGATACACCGGCATTGATACACCGGCATTGATACACCGGCATTGCTACACCGGCATTGCTACACCGGCATTGATACACCGGCATTGATACACCGGCATTGCTACACCGGCATTGATACACCGGCATTGATACACCGGCATTGCTACACCGGCATTGCTACACCGGCATTGAAACACCGGCATTGCTACACCGGCATTGATACACCGGCATTGATACACCGGCATTGCTACACCGGCATTGATACACCGGCATTGATACACCGGCATTGCTACACCGGCATTGATACACCGGCATTGCTACACCGGCATTGCTACACCGGCATTGCTACACCGGCATTGATACACCGGCATTGCTACACCGGCATTGATACACCGGCATTGCTACACCGGCATTGCTACACCGGCATTGCTACACCGGCATTGATACACCGGCATTGCTACACCGGCATTGCTACACCGGCATTGATACACCGGCATTGCTACACCGGCATTGCTACACCGGCATTGCTACACCGGCATTGCTACACCGGCATTGATACACCGGCATTGATACACCGGCATTGCTACACCGGCATTGATACACCGGCATTGCTACACCGGCATTGATACACCGGCATTGCTACACCGGCATTGATACACCGGCATTGATACACCGGCATTGCTACACCGGCATTGATACACCGGCATTGCTACACCGGCATTGATACACCGGCATTGCTACACCGGCATTGCTACACCGGCATTGATACACCGGCATTGATACACCGGCATTGATACACCGGCATTGCTACACCGGCATTGCTACACCGGCATTGATACACCGGCATTGCTACACCGGCATTGATACACCGGCATTGATACACCGGCATTGCTACACCGGCATTGCTACACCGGCATTGAAACACCGGCATTGATACACGGGGACACACAGGGACACATGAAGGGAGACACAGGGACACATGGAGGGAGACACAGGGACTCATGGTGGATGATACACAGGGACACATGGAGGGTGATACACAGGGACACATGGAGGGAGACACAGGGACACATGGAGGGTGATACACAGGGACACATGGAGGGTGATACACAGGGACACATGGAGGGTGATACACAGGGACACATGGAGGGTGATACACAGGGACACATGGAGGGAGACACAGGGACACATGGAGGGTGATACACAGGGACACATGGAGGGTGATACACAGGGACACATGGAGGGTGATACACAGGGACACATGGAGGGTGATACACAGGGACACACAGAACATAGAACATAGACAGTACAGCACAGAACAGGCCCTTCGGCCCTCAATGTTGTGCCGAGCCATGATCACCCTACTCAAACCCACGTATCCACCCTATACCCGTAACCCAACAACCCCCCCTTAACCTTACTTTTATTAGGACACTACGGGCAATTCAGCATGGCCAATCCACCTAACCCGCACATCTTTGGACTGTGGGAGGAAACCGGAGCACCCGGAGGAAACCCACGCACACAGGGGGAGGACGTGCAGACTCCGCACAGACAGTGACCCAAGCCGGGAATCGAACCTGGGACCCTGGAGCTGTGAAGCATTTATGCTAACCACCATGCTACCCTGCTGCCCTACACAGGGACACATAGAGGGTGATACACAGGGACACATGGAGGGGCACACAGGGGCACGGAGGGGCACACAGGGACACGGAGGGGAACACAGGGCACATAGAGGGACATGGAGGGGAACACAGGGCACATACAGGGACACGGAGGGGCACACAGGGACACGGAGGGGAACACAGGGCACACACAGGGACACGGAGGGGCACGGAGGGGCACACAGGGGCACGGAGGGGCACACAGGGACACGGAGGGGCACACAGGGGCACGGAGGGGAACACAGGGCACATACATGGACACGGAGGGGCACACAGGGACACGGAGGGGAACACAGGGACACGGAGGGGAACACAGGGACACGGAGGGGAACACAGGGCACATACAGGGACACGGAGGGGCACACAGGGACACGGAGGGGCACACAGGGACACGGAGGGGATCACAGGTTCACACACAGGGACACGGAGGGGCACACAGGTTCACACACAGGGACACGGAGGGGCACACAGGGGCACACAGGGACACGGAGGGGAACACAGGGCACATACAGAGACACGGAGGGGCACACAGGGACACGGAGGGGAACACAGGGACACGGAGGGGAACACAGGGCACATACAGGGACACGGAGGGGAACACAGGGCACATACAGGGACACGGAGGGGAACACAGGGACACGGAGGGGAACACAGGGACACGGAGGGGAACACAGGGACACGGAGGGGAACACGGACACGGAGGGGCACACAGGGGCACGGAGGGGCACACAGGGACACGGAGGGGAACACAGGGACACGGAGGGGCACACAGGGACACGGAGGGGAACACAGGGACACGAAGGGGAACACAGGGCACATACAGAGACACGGAGGGGCACTCAGGGACACAGAGGGGCACACAAGGACACGGAGCGGCACACAGGGGCACACAGGGACACGGAGGGGAACACAGGGACACAGAGGGGAACACAGGGACACGGAGGGGCACACAGGGGCACGGAGGGGAACACGGACACGGAGGGGCACACAGGGGCACGGAGGGGCACACAGGGACACGGAGGGGAACACAGGGACACGGAGGGGCACACAGGGGCACACAGGGACACGGAGGGGAACACAGGGACACGGAGGGGAACACAGGGACACGGAGGGGAACACAGGGGCACCAAGGGGCACACAGGGAACACAGGGCACATACAGGGACACGGAAGGGCACACAGGGAGACACAGGGACACACGGACGGACACACAGGGACACATGGAGGGAGACACAGGGGCACGGACACGGAGGGGCACACAGGGGCACATTCAGGGACACGGAGGGGCACACAGGGACACGGAGGGGAACACAGGGCACACACAGGGACACGGAGGGGAACACAGGGCACATACAGGGACACGGAGGGGAACACAGGGCACATACAGGGACACGGAGGGGCACACAGGGACACGGAGGGGAACACAGGGGCACACACAGGGACACAGAGGGGCACGGAGGGGCACACAGGGGCACGGAGGGGCACACAGGGACACGGAGGGGCACACACAGGGACACAGAGGGGAACACAGGGACACGGAGGGGCACACAGGGGCACATTCAGGGACACGGAGGGGCACACAGGGACACGGAGGGGAACACAGGGCACACACAGGGACACGGAGGGGAACACAGGGCACATACAGGGACACGGAGGGGAACACAGGGCACATACAGGGACACGGAGGGGCACACAGGGACACGGAGGGGAACACAGGGGCACACACAGGGACACAGAGGGGCACGGAGGGGCACACAGGGGCACGGAGGGGCACACAGGGACACGGAGGGGCACACACAGGGACACAGAGGGGAACACAGGGACACGGAGGGGAACACAGGGGCACCAAGGGGCACACAGGGAACACAGGGCACATACAGGGACACGGAAGGGCACACAGGGAGACACAGGGACACACGGACGGACACACAGGGACACATGGAGGGAGACACAGGGGCACGGACACGGAGGGGCACACAGGGGCACATTCAGGGACACGGAGGGGAACACAGGGCACATACAGGGACACGGAGGGGAACACAGGGCACATACAGGGACACGGAGGGGCACACAGGGACACGGAGGGGAACACAGGGGCACACACAGGGACACAGAGGGGCACGGAGGGGCACACAGGGACACGGAGGGGCACACACAGGGACACAGAGGGGAACACAGGGACACGGAGGGGAACACAGGGGCACCAAGGGGCACACAGGGAACACAGGGCACATACAGGGACACGGAAGGGCACACAGGGACACGGAGGGGAACACAGGGACACGAAGGGGAACACAGGGCACATACAGAGACACGGAGGGGCACTCAGGGACACGGAGGGGCACACAGGGACACGGAGGGGAACACAGGGACACGAAGGGGAACACAGGGCACATACAGAGACACGGAGGGGCACTCAGGGACACAGAGGGGCACACAAGGACACGGAGCGGCACACAGGGGCACACAGGGACACGGAGGGGAACACAGGGACACGGAGGGGAACACAGGGACACGGAGGGGCACACAGGGGCACGGAGGGGAACACGGACACGGAGGGGCACACAGGGGCACGGAGGGGCACACAGGGACACGGAGGGGAACACAGGGACACGGAGGGGCACACAGGGGCACACAGGGACACGGAGGGGAACACAGGGACACGGAGGGGAACACAGGGACACGGAGGGGAACACAGGGGCACCAAGGGGCACACAGGGAACACAGGGCACATACAGGGACACGGAAGGGCACACAGGGAGACACAGGGACACACGGACGGACACACAGGGACACATGGAGGGAGACACAGGGGCACGGACACGGAGGGGCACACAGGGGCACATTCAGGGACACGGAGGGGCACACAGGGACGCGGAGGGGAACACAGGGCACACACAGGGACACGGAGGGGAACACAGGGCACATACAGGGACACGGAGGGGAACACAGGGCACATACAGGGACACGGAGGGGCACACAGGGACACGGAGGGGAACACAGGGGCACACACAGGGACACAGAGGGGCACGGAGGGGCACACAGGGGCACACACAGGGACACAGAGGGGCACGGAGGGGCACACAGGGGCACACACAGGGACACAGAGGGGCACGGAGGGGCACACAGGGGCACACACAGGGACACAGAGGGGCACGGAGGGGCACACAGGGGCACACACAGGGACACAGAGGGGCACGGAGGGGCACACAGGGACACAATGTTTTCTCCTTTACTAACTGTGCAAATACCTTTGAGTTTACAATCGCTCCTTTGTCAATTAGGAATTGAATGGCCTCAGGATGTCCCCCCCCAGCAGCCTCTGACAGAGGGGTGTTGCCGTGTGCATCAGAACAGTCGACCAATGCTAACTGGTGCCGCTGACGAATCACTTTCCCCATTTCGTCATTTCCTATTCCATTTTTGGAGTCCAGCTCGGAAACCTGTGGGAAAATAGGAAGGAAGCATATTGGAAAGACATCCCAGAATAAACAGCCTGCTGACCTATTCTCCAGCTCTGCTCTGAGATATAATCTCACCAAATTCTCCTCCCACTGATTCCCTTGACCTTCTCTCTGACCGTGTCCCACTCTGTCTCCATCTGACTATTATCTGTCAGGAATGGACCAGGATGGGGTAGCAATCAGTAAAGTGATGGAAGAGTCAGTGCTATGAAGTCACGCTTACTCAGCAATAACCTGCTGACGGATGCTCAGTTTGAATCACACCCAGGGTCAATCAGCTCCTACCTCATTACAGCCTTGGTTCAAACAACTGAGTTGGAGAGTGACAGCCATTGACATCAAGGCAGCATTTGCCAGAGTGTGGCATCAAAGTGTTGGAGCAAAACCGGATTCAATGGGAATCGGGGGAAAACGTCAGCTGATTGGACTCGTATTTGTCCACGACCCAACCATCTTCAGCTGCTTCATCAATGACCTTCCCTCCATCATAGGTCAGACGTGGGGATGTTTGCGATGACTGCACAATGTTCAGCACCATTCGCGACCCCTCAGATAATGAAGCAGTCCGTGTCTAAATGCAGCAAGACCTGGACAATATCCAGGCTCGGGGTGACAAGTAGCAAGTTGCATAATAATTATAATCTTTATTATTGTCACAAGTAGGCTGACATTAACACTGCAATGGAGTTACTGTGAAAATCCCCTAGTCGCCACATTCCGGCGCCTGTTCGGGTCACAGAGGGAGAATTCAGAATGTCCAATTCACCTAACAGCACGTCTTTCGGGACTTATGGGAGGAAACCGGAGCACCCGGAGGAAACCCACGCAGACACGGGGAGAACGTGCAGACTCCGCACAGACAGTAACCCAAGCCAGGAATCGAACCTGGGACCCTGGCGCTGTGAAGCAACAGAGCTAACCACTGTGCTACCGTACCTCCCGATTAATCCAATTGCATTCAGAAAGTTATTATTGAATCTGCTTCCACCGTCCTTTACAGGAGCATCTTCCAGGTCACAACAACTCACTTCCTGTTGTCATACAGCACAGAAAAGGCCCTTCGGCCCTTCGCTCCTGTACTGGTCAAAAACAGCCACCTAACTATTCTAATCCCATTTCCCAGCACTTGGCCCATCGTCGTGTGAGCCCTGGGATCACAAGTGAGCATCCAAATCCTTCTGAAATGTTGTGAGGGTCTCTGCCTCCACCCCCCTTTCAGGCAGCGAGTTCCAGACTCCCACCACCCTCTGGGTGAAAAGGTTTCCCCTCACATCCCCTCTAAACCTCCTGCCCCTCACCTTAAATACCCTCTAAACCTCCTGCCCCTCACCTTAAATACCCTCTAAACCTCCTGCCCGTTACCGTAAATCTCTGCCCCCTGGTCATTGACCCCTCCCCCAAGGGGAAAGGTTGCTTCCTGTCTACTCTATCCAGGCCCCTCATAATTTTATCCATCTCAATCCTGTCCCGTCTCAGTCCCCTCTGCTCCAAGGAAAACAATCCCAGTCTATCCAATCTCTCTTCATAACTAACACTCTCCAGCCCAGGCAACATCCTGGTAAATCCCCTCTGCACCCTTTCCAATGCTATCATATCCCGACTATAATGTGGATTCCAGAACTGCCCACAATACTCCAGCTGTGACCTAACCAATGTTTTATACAGTTCCAGCATAACCTCCCTGCTCTGAAACTCTATACCTCGGCTAATAAAGGCATCTCAACCACTTTAGTCACCTGCTGTGCTACCTTAAGGGACAGGTGTACATGGACATCAAGTTCCCTCTGATCCTCGGTGCTTCCCAGGGTCCTGCCGTTTATCCTGTATTCTCCTTGCCTTGTTTGTCCTGCCCAAGTGTATCACCTCACACTTATCCGGATTGAATTCCATTTGCCACTGATCAGCTCATCTGACCAGCCCGTCTATATCACAAACAGCAAGGGCTCCAACACTGATCCCCGTGGGACCCCACTGGACACAGGCTACACTGCTCGGCCAAGACCACCGCCCAGTCCATCACACAAACCCGCCCCCCCATCCATTGACTCCATCTACACCTCCCGCTGCCTGGGAAAAGCGGGCAGCATAATCAAAGACCCCTCCCACCCGGCTTACTCACTTTTCCAACTTCTTCCATCGGGCAGGAGATACAGAAGTCTGAGAACACGCACAAACAGACTCAAAAACAGCTTCTTCCCCGCTGTTACCAGTGACCCTCTTATGGACTGGACTGATTAACACTACACCCCTGTATGCTTCACCCGATGCCAGTGCTTATGTAGCTACATTGTATATCTTATGTTGCCTTATTATGTATTTTCTTTTTATTTTCTTCCCATGTACTTAATGATCTGTTGAGCTGCTCGCAGAAAAATACTTTTCACTGTACCTCGGTACACGTGACAATAAACAAATTCCAGTCAGAAACCCCCCCCCCCCCCCCCCCCCCCCGCCCATCACCCTCTGCTTCCTGCCACTCAGCCAATTCTGGATCCAATTTGCCAAATTTCCTGGGATGCCATGGGCTCTTAATTTCGCCATCAGTCTCCCGTGTGGAACCTTAGCAAAACCTTGCTGAAGTCCAAGTAGACTACGCCAAATGCATTTCCCTCATCTACACACCTCAACACCTCTTTGAAAAGTTCAACTGAGTTGGTCAGACATGACCTCCCCTTAACAAACCCATGCTGACTGTTCCTGATTAATCCCGGCCTCTCCAAATGCAGATTCATTCTGTCTCAGAATTGCTTCCAATACTTTCCCCACCAGAGGTTAGACTGACTGGCCTGGTGTTTCCTGGTTTATCCATTCCTCCCTTCTTGAATAATGGAACCACATTGACTATCCTCCAGTCCCCCGGCACCTTCCTGTGGCCAGAGAGGAATTGAAAATTATTGCCAGCCCCCCCCGGCTATTTCCTCCTTTGCCTCACTCCCTTTGTGCTTCTGATATCCAAACCCTTTTCCATTCAGAAAATAGTCTATGCCTCCATTCCTCCTTCCAAAGTTCATAACTTAATTGCCCACTCTCCTTGTCTGTCCACGTCCTTCTGCAGCCCCCTTGCTTCCTCAATACTACCTGTCCCTCTACAGATCTCTGTATCATCTGCAAACTTAGCAACAGTGCCTTCAGTTCCTTCTTCCAGATCATTAAAATATATTGGAAAAGGTTTTGTCCCCAGCAACGATCCTGAGGCACACCACTAGTCACCGGTTTTAGGTAGGTGCCATAGTAACAGGGTTGTTGTGGTAGAGGATTTTAATTTCCCCTAGATTGACCTAGACTCACTTAGTGCTGGGAGTTTGGATGGGGCAGAGTTGGTAAGGTGTATCCAGGAAGCCTTCTTGATGCAATATGTAAATATTCCAACCAGGAAAGGAGCTGTACTGGATCTGGTATTGGGGAATGAGCCTGGACAGGTGGTTGAGGTTTCAGTAGGAGAACATTTTGGGAGTAGTGACCACAATTCCATTAGTTTTATGGTACTTATGGACAGGGATGAGGGTAACTCTCGTGTTAAGGGGCTAAACTGGAGAAAAGCAAATTATGATAACATTAGACAGGAATTGAAGAATTTGGATTGGGTGCGGCTGTTGGAGGGTAAATCAACATCGGACATGTGGGAGCCTTTCAGCGACAGTTCATTAGGATTCAGGAAAGTCACATTCCTGAGAGAATGAAGGATAAGTATGGGAAGTTTAGGGAGCCTTGGATAACGAGGGATATTGTGAACCTCGTCAAAATGAAAAAGGGAAGCTTTTGTACGGTCCAGAAGGGTGGGGACAGTCAAAACCCTTGAGGAATATAAAGAAAGTAGGAAGGTACTGAAGCAGGAAATTAGGAGGGCTAGGAGGGGTCACAGAAAGTCCTTGGCAAGTAGGATTCAGGTGAATCCCAAAGCATTTTGTTCATATGTAAAAAGCAAGAGGGTGGCCAGGGAAAGGATTGGACCCTTAAGGACAGCGGGGAGAATCTATGTGTTGAGCCACAGGAAATGGGCGAGATACTAAATGAGTACTTTGCATCAGTATTCACCAAAGAAAAGGGCCGGGATTTTCCGCCCCGCCATGCCACATTTGTGCCCCAACCGGCCAGCGGGATTCTCCGTAATGGCGGCTGGTCAATGGGGTTTCCCATTGTGGGGCAGCCCCACGCCGTCGGGAAACCCCCGGGCTGTCGGCAAACGGAGAATCCCGCCAGCGGAGAATCCCGGCCAAGGACTTTGTTGAAGATGATTCTTGGCTGGGTGTGTGGACAGTCTGGATCATGTTAACATTGAAAAGGAGGAGGTATTGGGTCTTTTAAAAGATATTCAGGGACATAAGTCTCCTGGGTCAGATGGGATTTACCCCAGAATACTGAGGGAAGCAAGGGGGGGAATTGCTGGGGCCTTGACTGACATCTTTGTATCCTCATTGGCTACAGGGGAGATCCCAGAGGACTGGAGAAATGAAAGGAAAAATGAAAATCGCTTATTGTCACAAGTAGGCTTCAAATGAGGTTACTGTGAAAAACCCCTAGTCGCCACATTCCGGCACCTGTTCAGGGAGGCTGTTACGGGAATTGAACCGTACTGCTGGCCTGCCTTGGTCTGCTTTCAAAGCCAGCAATTTAGCCCTGTGCTAAACAGTCCCAATATGGAAGGGGGGCCTCCTTCGAGCTGAAATTGAACCAGCGACTGAAGGATGTCAGTTTTAATCCTCTACAGCCGTCCGCTCTACCAGCTAAGCTATCAAAGGAGAGGCCAGAATAGCTAATGAGGTATCGCTGTTTAAGAAAGGTAGCAGGGATAATCCTGGAAACTATAGGCCGGTGAGCCTCACGTCGGTTGTCGGTAAATTATTGGAGAGAATTCTCAGGGACAGGATTTATACCCATTTGGAAACAAATGGACTGATTAGCGATAGACAGCACGGTTCTGTGAAGGGGAGGTTGTGCCTCACTAACTTGATCAAGTTTTTTGAGGCGGTGACAAAGATGATTGATGAGGGGAGGGCGGTGGATGTTGTTTACATGGACTTCAGTAAGGCCTTTGACAAGGTGCCTCATGGCAGACTGGTACAAAAGGTGAAGTCACATGGGATCAGAGGTGAGGTGGTAAGGTGGATACAGAACTGGCTCAGTCACAGAAGGCAAAGGGTAGCAGTAGAAGGGTGTTTTTCTGAATGGAGGGTTGTGACTAATGGTGTTCCACAGGGATCGGTGCTGGGGCCTCTGTTGTTTGTGGTGTACATAAACGATTTGGAGGAAAATGTAGCCGGTCTGATTAGTAAGTTCGCGGATGACACCAAGGTTGGTGGAGTGGCAGATAGTGTTGAGGATTGTCAGAGGATACAGCAGGACATAGATAGGTTGGAGACTTGGGCAGAGAAATGGCAAATGGAGTTTAATCCGGACAAATGTGAGGTAATGCATTTTGGTAGGTCTGACATAGAGGGGAAATGTACCGTAAATGGTAAAATTCTTTGGAATATAGAAAGTCAGAGAGATCTGGGCGTGCAGGTCAACAGATCTTTGAAAGTGGCAACACAGGTGGACAAGGTAGTTGTCATAATATACACCAGTATATCATGGTGCAGACACATATTGATGGACATACACTGGGACCAATCAACACGCACAAACACCGCAGCCAATCGCCAGTTAGAACACATGCACTATGACAACAGAGGGCATCATGGTTCCCGCTCATTCTGGATGCTGCCTCTCAGAAGCACAAGAGCTCATCAAGTACAGCACAGACTCTCACCACGTGCTGAGAGAATCAACTGGTTCGGACAGGCACAGGTCTCCAGTTAAAGTAGCATTGTGTAAACCCACAGTTATAGTGTGTCTATTCTTTTATAAGAGTTAATAAAATAGTGTTGAACCTTCTTCAGTGTTGGTGGCATATGTCTGCTTCACAAGTCCACAGTGCCCAACACTTCAGTCGTGAAGAAAGCAGACGGAATGTTTGCCTTCAATGGACGGGGCATCGAGTATAGAATCTGGCAAGTCATGCTGCAGTTGTATAGAACCTTGGTAAGGCCGCACTTGGAATATTGCGCACAATTCTGGCTGCCACACTACCAGAAGGATGTGGAGGCTTTGGAGAGGGTGCAGAGGAGGTTTACCAGGATGTTGTCTGGTCTGGAGGGTGTTAGCTATGTGGAGAGGCAGAACAGAACAAAAAATAAAGAACAAAGAAAAGTACAGCACAGGAACAGGCCCTTCGGCTCTGCAAGCCTGCGCCGACTCGGACTGTTTTCATTGGAAAGACGGAGGTTGAGGGGTGACCTGATAGAGGTCTACAAGATTATGAAGGGCACAGACAGAGTGGATGGGCAGGCACTCTGCCCCAGGGTGGAGGGGTCAGTCACCAGGGGGCATAGGGCTAAGGTCTGTGGGGAAATGTTTAGAGGAGATGTGTGAGGCAGGTTTTTTTACACAGAGGGTGGTGAGTCCCTGGAACGCGTTGCCAGGGGAGGTTGTGGAAGCAGATACATTAACGCCGTTCAAAAGGCATCTTGACAAACACATGGACAGGATGGGTATAGAGGGATACGGCACAAGGAAGTGCTGAGGGTTTTGGCCAAGGTTGGTATCATGACCAGTACAGGCTTGGAGGGCCAAATGGCCTGTTCCTGTGCTGTATCGTTCTTTGTTCTCCCCGGGAGGGGCTCAGTGCGACTGACACACAGGGTCGATGCTGACCCCCCCCCCCGACAGGGTCGATGCTGACCGCCCCCCCCGGGAGGGGCTCAGTGTGACTGACACACAGGGTCGATGCTGACCCCCCCCCCCCGACAGGGTCGATGCTGACCGCCCCCCCCGGGAGGGGCTCAGTGTGACTGACACACAGGTTCGATGCTGCCCCCCCCCCCCGGGAGGGGCTCAGTGTGACTGACACACAGGGTCGATGCTGCCCCCCCCCCCCACAGGTTCGATGCTGCCCCCCCCCCCCCCCCGGGAGGGGCTCAGTGTGACTGACACACAGGGTCGATGCTGCCCCCCCCCCCCCCGACAGGGTCGATGCTGCCCCCCCCCCCCCCCCACAGGTTCGATGCTGCCCCCCCCCCCGGGAGGGGCTCAGTGTGACTGACACACAGGGTCGATGCTGCCCCCCCCCCCCACAGGTTCGATGCTGCCCCCCCCCCCCCCCCCGGGAGGGGCTCAGTGTGACTGACACACAGGGTCGATGCTGCCCCCCCCCCCCCGACAGGGTCGATGCTGACCGCCCCCCCCCCCGGGAGGGGCTCAGTGTGACTGACACACAGGGTCGATGCTGCCTCCCCCCCCCCGGGAGGGGCTCAGTGTGACTGACACACAGGGTCGATGCTGCCCCCCCCCCCACAGGTTCGATGCTGCCCCCCCCCCCCCCCGGGAGGAGCTCAGTGTGACTGACACACAGGGTCGATGCTGACCCCCCCCCCCTCCCCCCCCCCTGGGAGGAGCTCAGTGTGACTGACACACAGGGTCGATGCTGCCCCCCCCCCCCACAGGTTCGATGCTGCCCCCCCCCCCCCCCCCCCCGGGAGGAGCTCAGTGTGACTGACACACAGGGTCGATGCTGCCCCCCCCCCCCCCGGGAGGGGCTCAGTGTGACTGACACACAGGGTCGATGCTGCCCCCCCCCCCCCCCACCCCCCTGGGAGGAGCTCAGTGTGCTGACACACAGGGTCGATGCTGCCTCCCCCCCCCACAGGTTCGATGCTGCCCCCCCACCCCCCGGGAGGAGCTCAGTGTGACTGACACACAGGGTCGATGCTGCCCCCCCCCCCCCGGGAGGGGCTCAGTGTGACTGACACACAGGGTCGATGCTGCCCCCCCCCCCCCCCGGGAGGGGCTCAGTGTGACTGACACACAGGGGCGATGCTGCCCCCCCCCCCCCCCCCCCCCGGGAGGGGCTCAGTGTGACTGACACACAGGGTCGATGCTGCCCCCCCCCCACAGGTTCGATGCTGCCCCCCCTCCCCCCCGGGAGGGGCTCAGTGTGACTGACACACAGGGTCGATGCTGCCCCCCCCCCCCCCCCCCCCGGGAGGGGCTCAGTGTGACTGACACACAGGGTCGATGCTGTCCCCCCCCCAGGGAGGGGCTCAGTCCTCTCCCCCCCTCCCCCCCGGGAGGCTGTTTGACTGCAATGGTCATTTTCATTTCAAGAACCCTGGTTTGCTGGGCCCGTGAGCTTTTAGGAGCCAGAAGATGAAATTGACCGGAGGAATGTGTCTTTTAGTCTGGGCTAATGGACTGTGGTTTGACCTTGGACAGTTGCCGGGGAGTTAATGTGCTTTCAGCCGAGAACGCTATTTTGTTTTGCAGCTTAGGGAATTGATGTAATTGCTGGGTGGAGGTAAGGGATTCAGAGAGATGTTTCAGAAAGCTACAGAGACGAGTTGAAGTTTGATCTGTCTGACCCTGAGTCCAGAATTCTCTCCCAGAGGATGGTTCTAAAAAGAAGAATAATATTTAAAGCAGAACAGTCTTCTCTGAAGCCATCAGAGTTAGGACCAGAAGTCCTATTTAGTGGGCGGCACGGTAGCACAGTGGTTAGCACAGTTGCTTCACAGCTCCCGGGTCCCAGGTTCGATTCCTGACTTGGGTCACTGTCTGTGTGGAGTTTGCACTTTCTCCCCGTGTCTGCGTGGGTTTCCTCTGGGTGCTCCGGTTTCCTCCCACAGTCCAAAGATGTGCAGGTTAGATGCATTGGGCATGCTAAATTGCCTTTCGTGTCCAAAACAATTAGGTGGGGTTACTGGGTTACGCGGATAGGGTGGAGGTGTGGGCTTGGGTAGGGTGCTCATTCTGGTCCAGTGCTCACTTGATGGGTCGAATGGCCTCCTTCTGCACTGTAAATTCTATCAGTCGGTAATTCAGCCCTTCGAACCTGCCCTGCCATCCAAAATGATGATGGCTGATCTCTTCCTGGCTCTCCAATCCTCCTTCAGAAGCTGAATCAAGCCTGTTGAAAGAGTTTTATGAAGCCAGATTCTGCAGAGGCTCCAACTGGAGGGCAAATGTGTTCTGTGAAGGAAGTATTACTCTCTGCCAGACTGATTTGAAGCTGGATTGAGAGCGGTCTGATTCTTTTCTCGTTGTTTAATGAGATGTTAAGGGGTAATTGTAAACTGTTCTTTTCAGCTGTGAAGTCAAAAAAATAAATTTTGTATTCATAATAAAATTTTATTTTTAAAAATACCAAATCTGTTTCTTTGTCCCATCGATTCTGGAGCAAAGTATTCTTTCCGCACAGTCTTACAAAATAAACTAAAATACTGGGGCTTCGGTGCAGTATTCCAGCCACTGTCTGGTGGGGTCTGCTCTGGAATCGTAATAACGATGAACGGTGGCCCTGGAGTGAGGCAGGTCTCAAACTCGCTAAGAGGAATAATCTCCCAACACAATGATGAGTGGCCACCTTGCAGAATTGTCTTGGAGTGTCCAGGAAACACAGATGAATCTTCCAGACTGGGTGGTGATCATTTTCTTCATTAGCTATAAAAGAACTGGAGCTGGCAAACGGCTGCCTGAATTGGCAAATTCAGAGTGAAAGGTCAGGTGCTGAAACTTCCAGTAACGGGCGGGATTCTCCGACCCCACGCAGGGTCCGAGAATTGGCGGGAAGCGGCGTTATTTCCGCTCCCGCAGGTTTTCGAATTCTCCCGCCGGTAAAAAACCGGCGTTGTGCAAATCCCGTCGGCAGCCTGTGAAAACAGCTGGCGCCGGCGGGATTTCATTTTATTTGCACTGACCTGAAATCTCCGGCCCGGATGGGCCGAAGTCCCGCCGACGTGGCCACGGGTGACGTCGGCGAAAATCACAGTTGATTTAAAACGGCGTCAACCATTGATGATGGTTGACGCCGTTCAGTGTCGGGGGTGGGTTGAGGCATTGGGGGGGGGGGGATGGGTTGCGGCCATCGGGGGGTTGCGGCCATCGGGGGAGTGGGTTGCAGCATCGGGGGAGTGGGTTGCGGCCATCGGGGGAGTGGGTTGCGGCCATCGGGGGAGTGGGTAGCGGCCATCGGGGGAGTGGGTTGCGGCCATCGGGGGAGTGGGTTGCGGCCATCGGGGGAGTGGGTTGCGGCCATCGGGGGAGTGGGTTGCGGCCATCGGGGGAGTGGGTAGCGGCCATCGGGGGAGTTGCGGCCATCGGGGGGGTTTGGGGGCAGCGGCGGGCAGAGAGGGGGGGGCGACGGATGTCCGGGTGCCAACGCACCGTCGCCCCCCCCCCCTCTGTACGCCGCTGCCCCCTACCCTAACCACCCCCCCCCCTCACCACCCCTACCCCCCTCCAACGCCGCCCCCCATCTCTCGCAACGCCGCAACCCCCCCCCCTCAACGCCGGGTCCCCCCCCCCTCAACGCCGGGTCCCCCCCCCTCAACGCCGGCACCCCCCACCCTCAACGCCGCAACCCACACCCCGTCCCCCTCCCTCTGAAGGCCAGTACCCACACCCCCCCCTCTCTCCTCCTCCCCCCCTTCCTTCCTCCTCCCCCCCTTCCTTCCTCCTCCCCCCCTTCCTCCCCCCCTTCCTTCCTCCTCCCCCCCTTCCTTCCTCCGTTAGTGGGGGGGGGGGGTGCGGCGTTAGTGGGGGGTGGGTGCGGCGTTGGAGTGGGGTAGGGGTGGTGAAGGGGGTAGGGGTGGTGAGGGGAGGGGGTTGGGGTAGGGGCAGCGGCGTGCTGAGGAGGGGGGCAACGGATGCCCGGGGCCAACGCACCGTCGCCCCCCCTCTGCACGCAGCTGCCCCTACCCCAACCCCCTCCCTTCACCACCCCTACCCCCTTCACCACCCCTACCCCCCTCCAACGCCGCACCCCCACACCCCCACTAACGCCGCACCCCCCCCCCCTAACAGAGGAAGGAAAGGGGGGGAGGAGGAGAGAGGGGGGGGAGGAGGAGAGAGGGGGGGGAGGAGGAGAGAGGGGAGGGGAGGAGGAGGGGGGGGAGGAGGAGAGAGGGGGGGAGGAGGAGAGAGGGGGGGAGGAGGAGAGAGGGGGGAGGAGGAGAGGGGGGGGAGGAGGAGAGAGGGGGGGAGGAGGAGAGGGGGGGGGAGGAGGAGAGAGGGGGGGGAGGAGGAGAGAGGGGGGGAGGAGGAGAGAGGGGGGGAGGAGGAGAGAGGGGGGGAGGAGGAGAGAGGGGGGGAGGAGGAGAGAGGGGGGGAGGAGGAGAGGGGGGGAGGAGGAGAGAGGGGGGAGGAGGAGAGAGGGGGGGAGGAGGAGAGAGGGGGGAGGAGGAGAGAGGGGGGGGAGGAGGAGAGAGGGGGGAGGAGGAGAGAGGGGGGGGAGGAGGAGAGAGGGGGGGGAGAGGAGGAGAGGGGGGGAGAGGAGGAGAGAGGGGGGGAGAGGAGGAGAGAGGGGGGGGAGAGGAGGAGAGGGGGGGGAGAGGAGGAGAGAGGGGGGAGAGGAGGAGAGAGGGGGGGGAGAGGAGGAGAGAGGGGGGGGAGAGGAGGAGAGGGGGGGGGAGGAGGAGAGAGGGGGGGTGTGGGTACCGGCCTTCAGAGGGAGGGGGACGGGCTGTGGGTAAAGGCATTGAGGGGGGGTGTGGGTACCGGCATTAAGGGGGAGGGGGACCCGGCGTTGGGGGAGGGGGGGGGCCCGGCGTTGGGGGGGGGGGGGGGCCGGCGTTGGGGGGAGGGGGGGGACCGGCGTTGGGGGGAGGGGGGGACCCGGCGTTGGGGGGAGGGGGGGACCCGGCGTTGGGGGGAGGGGGGGGACCCGGCGTTGGGGGGAGGGGGGGACCCGGCGTTGGGGGGGGGGGGGGGCCCGGCGTTGGGGGGAGGGGGGGACCCGGCGTTGGGGGGAGGGGGGGGACCCGGCGTTGGGGGGAGGGGGGGGACCCGGCGTTGGGGGGAGGGGGGGACCCGGCGTTGGGGGGAGGGGGGGGACCCGGCGTTGGGGGGGGGGGACCCGGCGTTGGAGGGGGGTAGGGGTGGTGGGGAGGGAGGTAGGGGTGGTGGGGAGGGAGGTAGGGGTGGTGAGGGGGGGTGGAGGTAGGGGTGGTGAGGGGGGGTTGAGGTAGGGGTGGTGAGGGGGGGGTTGGGGTAGGGGGCAGCGGCGTACAGAGGGGGGGGGCGACGGTGCGTTGGCCCCGGGCATCCGTCGCCCCCCTCTCTGCCCGCCGCTGCCCCCAACCCCCCCCCCCCCCAAATGCCGGAACACACCCCCCCCCCAAATGCC
Source organism: Scyliorhinus canicula (assembly GCF_902713615.1). NCBI lineage: Eukaryota > Metazoa > Chordata > Chondrichthyes > Carcharhiniformes > Scyliorhinidae > Scyliorhinus > Scyliorhinus canicula. The sequence goes on along the minus strand of NC_052150.1, from coordinate 231,206,439 downwards.
GGAACACACCCCCCCCCCCCCAAAATGCCGGAACACACAACCCCCCCCCCCCAAATGCCAGAACACACAACCCCCCCCCCCCCCCCCAAAATGCCGGAACACACCCCCCCCCACCCCCAACTGCCGGAACACACACCACCCCCCCCCCAAACTGCCGGAACACACACACCCCCCCCCCCCCCCCCCCCCCCCAACTGCCAGGTCTGTCTCTCTCTCTCCTCCTTATCCTCCAAAATACGCCGGGTCTCACCACTTCCGCAGCTGGAGAAACTGACGCGTATCGCGTCAGTCAGCTGCTAGCCCCTCCGGGAACGGAGAATAGCGGCCTTAAAGAAGGCCCCGGCGCCGGAGTGATTAACACCGATTTTTTTCGCAGGCAACCCGCGTTACGAAGGGCTACGGAGAATCCCGCCCCACATGTCCAAACGGATTTGGGAAATGAGGTTTGATTTTTCCTTAGTTCTGACTTCAGGATTGAAAGAACTTAGGGACAGGAGGAGATTCACCCCCTCGAGCTTTCCCCAGCACAATCATATCACGGCTAATCTATGACCGGACACAGTGTGGCTGCATTAATTTACCTCATAACCCTTTATATCTTTGCTGAACAAAGATTTCTCAGCCTCAAGAGGTTTATAGAAGAAAGTCCACAGCGTAAAGATTACATAGATACATAGAAGGTAGGAGCAGGAGGAGGCCTTTTGGCCCTTCGAGCCTGCTCCGCCATTCATCCCGATCATTGCTGATCATCCAACTCAATAGCCTAATCCTGCTTTCTCCCATGGGGCGCAATTCTCCGCTCTCACGAAAATTCGGAGAATAGCGGGCGGCGTAAATTTTTACGGACACACTGGTCCGACGCCCTCCCGCTATTCTCCCCCCCCCCCCCCCCCCCCCCCCCCACGCCCGCCTCCCGATACGAATCGCTGCCCGCCGTTTTTTTACGGCGAGCAGCGATTCTCTCCTGGCCGATGGGTCAATTTCCAAGGCCTTTACGGCCGTTTTTACAAGCACACCTGCTCTGACCGTTCGTAAAAACGGCCGTAAAGTCCCGTTCTCGGGAACCATGGCAACGATTGGCACGGCTGTGGTACTTACCCCGCGCACTCTTTCTCCCTCCGCCGCCCCGATGGGTCCATCCGCGGGGCTTCTGCGGGGCATAACGGCCCGCGCATGCGCGGGTTTCACGCACAAGCGCGATGACGTCATCTGCGCATACGCGGGTTGGAGTCGTCCAATCCGCGCATGCGCGGCTGACGTCATCTGACGCGTCAGCCGTCGCTAACTCTGGCTAGCGGGCTTAACGAAATTCGTTAAGCCCGCGATGCCGGAGTTCACAGTCGCGCGATGCTGGCCCCGACCGGGGAGATGAATCGGTTCCCGGTCGGGGGGGCGGAGGCTGGCGTCAAACGCGCCCGTTTTTGACGCCAGCTTCCCGAGTTTTCGTAACTCGGGAGAATCGCGCCCATAGCCTTTGATCCCATTCTCCCCAAGTGCTATATCCAGCCGCCTCTTGAATATATTCAAAGTTTTAGCATCAACTACTTCCTGTGGTAATGAATTCCACAGGCTCACCACTCTTTGGGTGAAGAAATGTCTCCTTATCATTGTGGATAGCACAATCGCTTCACAGCTCCAGGGTCCCAGGTTCGATTCCGGCTTGGGTCACTGTCTGTGCGGAGTCTGCACATCCTCCCCGTGTGTGCGTGGGTTTCCTCCGGGTGCTCCGGTTTCCTCCCACAGTCCAAAGATGTGCAGGTTAGGTGGATTGGCCATGTTAAATTGCCCTTAGTGTCCAAAATTGCCCTTAGTGTTGGGTGGGGTTACTGGGATATGGGGATAGGGTGGAGATGGTGACCTTGGGTAGGGTGCTCTTTCCAAGAGCCGGGGCAGACTCGATGGGCTGAATGGCCTCCTTCTGCACTGTAAATTCTAAAAAAATCTCTGTCCGAAATGGTTTACCCTGAATCCTCAGGCTGTGACCCCTAGTTCTGGACACTCCCATCATTGGTAACATCTTCCCTGCATCTACCCCTGTCCAGTCCCGTTAGAATTTTATAAGTCTCTATGAGATCCCCCCTCATTCTTCTGAACTCCAACGAGAACAATCCCACCCTAGTCAATCTCTCCTCATGACAGCCCAGCCATCCCTGGAATCAGTCTGGTAAACCTTCGCTGCACTCCCTCGAGAGCAAGAACATCCTTCCTCAGAGAAGGAGACCAAAACTGCTCACAATACTCCAGATGTGGCCTCACCAAGGCCCTGTACAATTGCAGCAACACATCCCTGCTTCTATACTCGAAACCTCTCGCAATGAAGGCCAACATACCATTAGCCTTCTTTACCGCCTGCTGCACCTGCATGCTTACCTTCAGCGACTGGTGCACAAGGACACCCAGGTCCCGGGGCACCAAGCAAAGGTAGGTTCAGATTTCTTGTCACCCTGTTATACCTCACCTCCATTAACAAAGCCTTCATCTCATCCACATCCCCATCAAAGGCCGATTCCAACATCCGGTTCCTGCGTTTTTGGTCCTCCTGCCTCTGCTTTCGCTCCTTCTCTTCTTTCTCACGTTCTTTCGCTGCTAACTCCTGCTCCCTCTTCACCAGAGCAACAAAAGCCTAGCGGGAAAAGAAAAAATACTAATAACAACTCCCAGTCAAACAATGCACTGCAGTCAAATCATCAGGCCAACTGATCCCAGTTTATCCCAAAATAACAGCGAGGCAGGCAATGGTTTAATATTCGAGTTCGGAGATTATGGATCCAGTCACAGGTCCACATACTAGTGCATTTCTGAGGGAGTGCTGCACTGTCAGAGGGTCAGTACTGAGGGAGTGCTGCACTGTCAGAGGGTCAGTACTGAGGGAGTGCCGCACTGTCAGAGGGTCAGTACTGAGGGAGCCGCACTGTCAGAGGGTCAGTACTGAGGGAGTGCTGCACTGTCAGAGGGTCAGTACTGAGGGAGTGCCGCACTGTCAGAGGGTCAGTACTGAGGGAGCGCCGCACTGTCAGAGGGTCAGTACTGAGGGAGTGCTGCACTGTCAGAGGGTCAGTACTGAGGGAGTGCCGCACTGTCAGAGGGTCAGGGCTGAGGGAGTGCTGCACTGTCAGAGGGTCAGTACTGAGGGAGTGCCGCACTGTCAGAGGGTCAGTACTGAGGGAGTTCCGCACTGTCAGAGGGTCAGTACTGAGGGAGCGCAGCACTGTCAGAGGGTCAGTACTGAGGGAGTGCTGCACTGTCAGAGGGTCAGTACTGAGGGAGTGCTGCACTGTCAGAGGGTCAGTACGGAGGGAGTGCTGCACTGTCAGAGGGTCAGTACTGAGGGAATGCTGCACTGTCAGAGGGTCAGTACTGAGGGAGTGCCGCACTGTCAGAGGGTCAGTACTGAGGGAGTGCCGCTCTGTCAGAGGGTCAGTACTGAGGGAGTGCTGCACTGTCAGAGGGTCAGTACTGAGGGAGTGCCGCTCTGTCAGAGGGTCAGTACTGAGGGAGGGCCGCACTGTCAGAGGGTTAGTACTGAGGGAGTGCTGCACTGTCAGAGAGTCAGTACTGAGGGAGTGCTGCACTGTCAGAGGGTCAGTATGGAGGGAGTGCCGCACTGTCAGAGGGTCAGTACTGAGGGAGTGCCACACTGTCAGAGGGTCAGTACTGAGGGAGGGTCGATAGTCAGTATTGAGGGAGGGTCGAGGGTTAGTGCCGAGTGAGTGCTGCACTGTCAGAGGGTCAGTACTGAGGGAGGGCTGCACTGTCAGAGGGTCAGTACTGAGGGAGTGCCGCTCTGTCAGAGGGTCAGTACTGAGGGAGGGCCGCACTGTCAGAGGGTTAGTACTGAGGGAGTGCTGCACTGTCAGAGGGTCAGTACTGAGGGAGTGCTGCACTGTCAGAGGGTCAGTACTGAGGGAGTGCCGCACTGTCAGAGGGTCAGTACTGAGGGAGTGCCACACTGTCAGAGGGTCAGTACTGAGGGAGGGTCGATAGTCAGTATTGAGGGAGGGTCGAGGGTTAGTGCCGAGTGAGTGCCGCTCTGTCAGAGGGTCAGTACTGAGGGAGTGCTGCACTGTCAGAGGGTCAGTACTGAGGGAGTGCTGCACTGTCAGAGGGTCAGTACTGAGGGAGGGCTGCACTGTCAGAGGGTCGGTACTGAGGGAGTGCTGCACTGTCAGAGGGTCAGTACTGAGGGAATGCTGCACTGTCAGAGGGTCAGTACTGAGGGAGGGCTGCACTGTCAGAGGGTCAGTACTGAGGGAGTGCCGCACTGTCAGAGGGTCAGTACTGAGGGAGTGCCGCACTGTCAGAGGGTTAGTACTGAGGGAGTGCTGCACTGTCAGAGGGTCAGTACTGAGGGAGTGTTGCACTGTCAGAGGGTCAGTACTGAGGGAGTGCTGCACTGTCAGAGGGTCAGTACTGAGGGAGTGCCGCACTGTCAGAGGGTCAGTACTGAGGGAGTGCTGCACTGTCAGAGGGTCAGTACTGAGGGAGTGCTGCACTGTCAGAGGGTCAGTACTGAGGGAGTGCTGCACTGTCAGAGGGTCAGTACTGAGGGAGTGCTGCGCTGTCAGAGGATCAGTACAAAAAGCTTTGGCAAACGGTCATCTGGACTTGAAACATTCACTCTTTTCTCTCCCTACAGATGCTGCCAGACCTGCTGTGATTTTCCAGCATTTTCTCTTTTGGTTTCAGATTCCAGCATCCGCAGTAATTTGTTTTTACCGTCTGACTGTGAGGGAGCATCTTCTCGCTGGTTTGAAGAAGGCTGAGTATGCAGCGCTGGATATTTCAGATCATGCCCTACATTGGGTGGTGTTGGAGGCCGGTCGGGAGTGTTGTAGGGAGTGGATCACTGTCTGTGCGGAGTCTGCACGTTCTCCCCGTGTCTGCGTGGGGTTTCCTCCGGGTGCTCCGGTTTCCTCCCACAAGTCCCGAAAGACGTGCTGTTAGGTGAATTGGACATGCTGAATTCTCCCTCTGTGTACCCGAACAGGCGCCGGAATGTGGTGACTAGGGGCTTTTCACAGTAACTTAATTTGAAGCCTACTTGTGACAATAAGCGATTTTCATTTCATTTTCACAGTAACTTCATTGTTAATGTAAGATTACTTGTGACACTAATTATTAATATATGTGGACCCAGTGGTGACAGGAACCGGTGGATGAGATTCTAGGGATGGATCGTAGGTATAGAACATAGAACGATACAGCGCAGTACAGGCCCTTCGGCCCTCAATGTTGCACCGACATGGAAAAAATCTAAAGGCCATCTAACCTACACTATGCCCTTATCATCCATATGCTTATCCAATAAATTTTTAAATGCCCTCAATGTTGGCGTGTTCACTACTGTTGCAGGTAGGGCATTCCACGGCCTCACCACTCTTTGCGTAAAAAACCCACCTCTGACCTCTGTCCTATATCTATTACCCCTCAATTTAAGGCTATGTCCCCTCGTCCTAGCCACCTCCCTCCGAGGGAGAAGGCTCTCACTGTCCACCCTATCTAACCCTCTGATCATTTTGTATGCCTCTATTAAGTCACCTCTTAACCTTCTTCTCTCTAACGAAAACAACCTCAAGTCCATCAGCCTTTCCTCATAAGATTTACCCTCCATACCAGGCAACATCCTGGTAAATCTCCTCTGCACCCGTTCCAAAGCTTCCACGTCCTTCCTATAATGAGGCGACCAGAACTGTACGCAATACTCCAAATGCGGCCGTACTAGAGTTTTGTACAACTGCAACATGACCTCATGGCTCCGGAACTCAATCCCTCTACCAATAAAGGCCAACACACCATAGGCCTTCTTCACAACCCTATCAACCTGGGTGGCAACTTTCAGGGATCTATGTACATGGACACCGAAATCCCTCTGCTCATCCACACTACCAAGAATTTTACCAATAGCCAAATATTCCGCATTTCTGTTATTCTTTCCAAAGTGAATCACCTCACACTTCTCCACATTAAACTCCATTTGCCACCTCTCAGCCCAGCTCTGCAGCTTATCTATGTCCCTCTGTAACCTGCAACATCCTTCCGCACTGTCTACAACTCCACCGACTTTAGTGTCGTCTGCAAATTTACTCACCCATCCTTCTGCGCCCTCCTCTAGGTCATTTATAAAAATGACAAACAGCAACGGCCCCAGAACAGATCCTTGTGGTACGCCACTCGTAACTGAACTCCATTCTGAACATTTCCCATCAACTACCACTCTCTGTCTTCTTTCAACTAGCCAATTTCTGATCCACATCTCTAAATCACCCTCAATCCCCAGCCTCTGTATTTTCTGCATAGCCGACCGTGGGGAACCGTATCAAACACTTTACTGAAATCCATATACACCACATCAACTGCTCTACCCTCATCTACCTGTTCAGTCACCTTCTCAAAGAACTCGATAAGGTTTGTGAGGCATGACCTACCCTTCACAAAACCATGCTGACTGTCCCTAATCATATTATTCCTATCTAGATGATTATAAATCGTATCTTTTATAATCCTCTCCAAGCTTTACCCACCACAGACGTTAGGCTCACCGGCCTATAGTTACCGGGGTTATCTCTACTCCCCTTCTTGAACAAAGGGACCACATTTGCTATCCTCCAGTCCTCTGGCACTATTCCTGTAGCCAATGATGACCTAAAAATCAAAGCCAAAGGCTCAGCAATCTCTTCCCTGGCTTCCCAGAGAATCCTAGGATAAATCCCATCCGGCCCCGGGGACTTATCTATTTTCACCTTGTCCAGAATTGCCAACACTTCTTCCCTACGCACCTCAATGCCATCTATTCTAAAAGCCTGGGTCTCAGCATTCTCCTCCACAATATTATCTTTTCGTTGAGTGAATACTGACGAAAAGTATTCATTTAGTATCTCGCTTATCTCCTCAGCCTCCACACACAACTTCCCACCACTGTCCTTGACTGGCCCTACTCTTACCCTAGTCATTCTTTTATTCCTGACATACCTATAGAAAGCTTTTGGGTTTTCCTTGATCCTACCTGCCAAAGACTTCTCATGTCCCCTCCTTGCTCGTCTCAGCTCTCTCTTTAGATCCTTCCTCGCTTCCTTGTAACTATCAAGCGCCCCAACTGAAACTTCACGCCTCATCTTCACATAGGCCTCCTTCTTCCTCTTAACAAGAGATTCCACTTCTTTGGTAAACCACGGTTCCCTCGCTCGACCCCTTCCTCCCTGCCTGACTGGTACGTACTTATCAAGAACATGCAATAGCTGTTCCTTGAACAAGCTCCACATATCCAGTGTGCCCAACCCTTGCAGCCTACTTCTCCAACCAACACATCCTAAGTCATGTCTAATGGCATCATAATTGCCCTTCCCCCAGCTATAACTATTGCCCTGCGGGGTATACTTATCCCTTTCCATCACTAACGTAAAGGTCACCGAATTGTGGTCACTGTTTCCAAAGTGCTCACCTACCTCCAGATCTAACACCTGGCCTGGTTCATTACCCAAAACCAAATCCAATGTGGCCTCGCCTCTTGTTGGCCTGTCAACATATTGTGTCAGGAAACCCTCCTGCACACATTGTACAAAGAATGACCCATCTAATGTACTCGAACTATATCTTTTCCAGTCAATATTTGGAAAGTTAAAGTCTCCCATAACAACTACCCTGTTACTTTCGCTCTTTTCCAGAATCATCTGCGCCATCCTTTCCTCTACATCCCTAGACCTATTAGGTGGCCTATAGAAAACTCCCAACAGGGTGACCTCTCCTTTCCTGTTTCTAACCTCAGCCCATACTACCTCAGAAGAAGAGTCCCCATCTAGCATCCTTTCCGCCACCGTAATACTGTCCTTGACTAGCAGCGCCACACCTCCCCCTCTTTTGCCCCCTTCTCTGAGCTTACTAAAACACCTAAACCCCGGAACCTGCAACAACCATTCCTGTCCCTGCTCTATCCATGTCTCTGAAATGGCCACAACATCGAAGTCCCAGGTACCAACCCATGCTGCCAGTTCCCCTACCTTATTTCGTATACTCCTGGCATTGAAGTAGACACACTTCAAACCACCTACCTGAACACTGGCACCCTCCTGCGAAGTCAAATCTGTGCTCCTGACCTCTATACTCTCAATCTCCTGTACCCCAAAACTACAATCCAGGTTCCCATGCCCCTGCTGAATTAGTTTAAACCCCCCCAAAGAGCACTAACAAATCTCCCCCCCAGGATATTGGTGCCCCTCAGGTTCAGATGTAGACCATCCTGTCTATAGAGGTCCCACCTTCCCCAGAAAGAGCCCCAGTTATCCAGAAATCTGAATCCCTCCTGCCTGCACCATCCCTGTAGCCACGTGTTTAATTGCTCTCTCTCCCTATTCCTCATCTCACTATCACGTGGCACGGGCAACAACCCAGAGATAACAACTCTGTTTGTTCTCGCTCTGAGCTTCCATCCTAGCTCCCTAAAGGCCTGCCTGACATCCTTGTCCCCTTTCCTACCTATGTCGTTAGTGCCAATGTGGACTCTTTCCTCATAAGATTTACCCTCCATACCAGGCAACATCCTGGTAAATTTCCTCTGCACCCGTTCCAAAGCTTCCACGTCCTTCCTATAATGAGGCGACCAGAACTGTACGCAATACTCCAAATGCGGCCGTACTAGAGTTTTGTACAACTGCAACATGACCTCATGGCTCCGGAACTCAATCCCTCTACCAATAAAGGCCAACACACCATAGGCCTTCTTCACAACCCCCTTCCCTTCTGAGCAACAGGGACAGACTCCGTGCCAGAGGCCCGTACCCCATGGCTTACCCCTGGTAAGTCGTCCCCCCCACAAGTATCCAAAACGGTATACTTGTTACTCAGGGGAACGACCGCAGGGGGTCCCTGCACTGACTGCTTCTTCCCAGTCCCTCTTACAGTTACCCATCTATCTCCAGTCTTTGGTGTAACTACTTCCCTGAAGCTCCTATCTGTGACCCCCTCTGCCTCCCGAATGATCCGAAGTTCATCCAGCTCAAGCTCCAGGTCCCTAACACAGTTTTTGAGGAGCTGGAGTTGGGTGCACTTCCCACAGATGAAATCAACAGGGACACTGACGGCGTCCCTCACCTCAAACATTCTGCAGGAGGAGCATTGTACTGCCTTCCCTGACATCACCTCTAGATTTAAAAAAAAACAAGAAAACGAAAAAGAAAGGAAGAGCTTACCTGATATTACCTCAAACCCTGCTCCCGCTGAAAGGTAAGCAAATTTAAAGGCACTCACTCACCTTCACGACAGGCCCCTGCTCCCGCTTCCCAACCACCGTGGGGTGGGGGGGTTGGTTAGAGGAGGAGGTAGGGTGGGAAACACTCACGAAATGTTTCGGGTTTAACTGTCACTTGCCAACAGCCTCTCCACAAACCACCTTCAACTTAGGCTGACCGCACTGCACGTATGCAAATTTCCCCAGAACAGCTGATCAGTAGCTCTGCTCTGCTGCCCTCTGCTGGATGATTGCCTTCACTCAAACTCCTCGGGTCTCCTTCGCAGATTCACCTTCAACTTAGGCTGACCGCACTGCACGTATGCAAATTTCCCTAGAACAGCTGATCAGTAGCTCTGCTCTGCTGCCCTCTGCTGGATGATTGCCTTCACTCAAACTCCTCGGGTCTCCTTCACAGATTCACCTTCAACTTAGGCTGACCACACTGCACGTATGCAAATTTCCCCAGAACAGCTGATCAGTAGCTCTGCTCTGTTGCCCTCTGCTGGATGATTGCCTTCACTCAAACTCCTCGGGTCTCCTTCGCAGATTCACCTTCAACTTAGGCTGACCGCACTGCACGTATGCAAATTTCCCCAGAACAGCTGATCAGTAGCTCTGCTCTGCTGCCCTCTGCTGGATGATTGCCTTCACTCAAACTCCTCGGGTCTCCTTCGCAGATTCACCTTCAACTTAGGCTGACCGCACTGCACGTATGCAAATTTCCCCAGAACAGCTGATCAGTAGCTCTGCTCTGCTGCCCTCTGCTGGATGATTGCCTTCACTCAAACTCCTCGGGTCTCCTTCGCAGATTCACCTTCAACTTAGGCTGACCGCACTGCACGTATGCAAATTTCCCCAGAACAGCTGATCAGTAGCTCTGCTCTGCTGCCCTCTGCTGGATGATTGCCTTCACTCAAACTCCTCGGGTCTCCTTCGCAGATTCACCTTCAACTTAGGCTGACCGCACTGCACGTATGCAAATTTCCCCAGAACAGCTGATCAGTAGCTCTGCTCTGCTGCCCTCTACTGGATCATTCTTATCTTTACCAGTAGTAAACCCATTTAATCTCCTTTCTACCTTTCACAGTAACTTCATTTGAAGCCTACTTGTGACAATAAGCGATTTTCATTTTTCATTTCATTAGTGATTGGTATATTACAATGCTGTAATATATATATTACTCTTTTTGTCTAGCCGAGTTGTTAAAATATAGATGTCGTCTTCCAGTGATGATAAAGCAATTTAACGAGTAATATAAAATAATCTCGGGAGTTCTTTTTACTTAATACTAAACTAGTCAAAAAACTGGGGCTGGTTTAGCTCACTCGGCTAAATCGCTGGCTTTTAAAGCAGGTCAGCAGCACGGTTCGATTCCCGTACCAGCCTCCCCGGGCAGGCGCCGGAATGTGGCGACTAGGGGCTTTTCACAGTAACTTCATTGAAGCCTACTGGTGACAATAAGCGATTTTCATTTCAAACAAATAACTGTAGATCAAACTATTACATAAGGTAAAGATAATTACTGATAATTATTAACTTCTTCTCTCTAGCTCTGCACTCTCTGCAATCCAGACACACACTCCTCTAGGAAAGAGTGGGGAAACATTTATTTAGGTCCTGATAAAGTGGCCATCTAGTGTTCAGTTGCCTCTACTAGTTTAACATAGTTTGATCATGTATTACCACATACAGAGATCACTACAGGGATATGCTGACATAGCTATGATTAGCGGGAACATTGAAGATGTTACAGGGGGAGACAGTCTCTACTGTAATGGAGGAAACATGGCAGCTAATTTGCAGTGAGGAAGCTCACTCAAACTGTAATAAGATGTTTGTGTGATGTTAATTGGGAGATAAATATTGACCAGTAGAGAAGAGTAAAGGGTCTGTGGAAGGAGATTAAATGGGTTTATGATGGTGTAACTGGAAGGGGATTAAATGGGTTTATGATGGTGTAACTGGAAGGGGATTAAATGGGTTTATAATGGTGTAATATGCAGGGTCTGTGGAAGGGGATTGAATGGGTTTATGATGGTGTAACATGCAGGGTCTGTGGAAGGGGATTAAATGAGTTTATGATGGTGTAACTGGAAGGGGATTAAATGGGTGTATGATGGTGTAATATGCAGGGGATGTGGAAGGAGATTAAATGGGTTTATGATGGTGTAATATGCAGGGGATGTGGAAGGAGATTAAATGGGATTATGATGGTGTAACAAAGAGGGGATGTGGAAGGGGATTAAATGGGTTTATGATGGTGTAACTGGAAGGGGATTAAATGGGTTTATGATGGTGTAACAAAGAGGGGATGTGGAAGGGGATTAAATGGGATTATGATGGTGTAATATGCAGGGGATGTGGAAGGGGATTAAATGGGATTATGATGGTGTAATATGCAGGGGATGTGGAAGGGGATTAAATGGGTTTATGATGGTGTAACAAAGAGGGGATGTAGAAGGGGATTAAATGGGATTATGATGGTGTAACAAAGAGGGGATGTGGAAGGGGATTAAATGGGATTATGATGGTGTAATATGCAGGGATGTGGAAGGGGATTAAATGGGTTTATGATGGTGTAATATGCAGGGATGTGGAAGGGGATTAAATGGGTTTATGATGGAGTAATATGCAGGGATGTGGAAGAGGATTAAATGGGTTTATGATGGTGTAATATGCAGGGTCTGTGGAAGGGGATTAAATGGGTTTAGATGGTGTAACATACAAGGTCTGTGGAAGGGGATTAAATGGGTTTATGATGGTGTAACAAAGAGGGGATGTGGAAGGGGATTAAATGGGTTTATGATGGTGTAATATGCAGTGTCTGTGGAAGGGGATTAAATGGGTTTATGATGGTGTAATATGCAGGGTCTGTGGAAGGGGATTAAATGGGTTTATGATGGTGTAACATACAGGGTCTGTGGAAGGGGATTGAATGGGTTTATGATGGTGTAATATGCAGGGTCTGTGGAAGAGGATTAAATGGGTTTATGATGGTGTTACATGCCGGGTCTGTGGAAGGAGATTAAATGGGTTTATGATGGTGTAACATGCAGGGTCTGTGGAAGGGGATTAAATGGGTTTATGATGGTGTAACTGAAAGGGGATTGAATGGGTTTATGATGGTGTAACATGCAGGGATGTGGAAGGGGATTAAATGGGTTTATGATGGTGTTACATGCCGGGTCTGTGGAAGGGGATTAAATGGGTTTATGATGGTGTAATATGCAGGGTCTGTGGAAGGAGATTAAATGGGGTTATGATGGTGTTACATGCCGGGTCTGTGGAAGGGGATTAAATGGGGTTATGATGGTGTAATATGCAGGGTCTGTGGAAGAGGATTAAATGGGTTTATGATGGTGTAACATACAGGGTCTGTGGAAGGGGATTAAATGGGTTTATGATGGTGTAATATGCAGGGTCTGTGGAAGGAGATTAAATGGGGTTATGATGGTGTTACATGCCGGGTCTGTGGAAGGGGATTAAATGGGGTTATGATGGTGTAACATACAGGGTCTGTGGAAGGGGATTAAATGGGGTTATGATGGTGTAACATACAGGGTCTGTGGAAGAGGATTAAATGGGGTTATGATGGTGTAACATACAGGGTCTGTGGAAGAGGATTAAATGGGTTTATGATGGTGTAACATACAGGGTCTGTGGAAGGGGATTAAATGGGGTTATGATGGTGTAATATGCAGGGTCTGTGGAAGAGGATTAAATGGGTTTATGATGGTGTTACATGCCGGGTCTGTGGAAGGAGATTAAATGGGTTTATGATGGTGTAACATGCAGGGTCTGTGGAAGGGGATTAAATGGGTTCATGATGGTGTAACTGAAAGGGGATTGAATGGGTTTATGATGGTGTAACATGCAGGGATGTGGAAGGGGATTAAATGGGTTTATGATGGTGTTACATGCCGGGTCTGTGGAAGGGGATTAAATGGGTTTATGATGGTGTAATATGCAGGGTATGTGGAAGGAGATTAAATGGGGTTATGATGGTGTTACATGCCGGGTCTGTGGAAGGGGATTAAATGGGGTTATGATGGTGTAACATACAGGGTCTGTGGAAGGGGATTAAATGGGGTTATGATGGTGTAACATACAGGGTCTGTGGAAGAGGATTAAATGGGTGTATGATGGTGTAACATACAGGGTCTGTGGAAGGGGATTAAATGGGTTTATGATGGTGTAACTGAAAGGGGATTGAATGGGTTTATGATGGTGTAACATGCAGGGATGTGGAAGGGGATTAAATGGGTTTATGATGGTGTTACATGCCGGGTCTGTGGAAGGGGATTAAATGGGTTTATGATGGTGTAACATACAGGGTCTGTGGAAGGGGATTAAATGGGGTTATGATGGTGTAACATGCAGGGTCTGTGGAAGGAGATTAAATGGGGTTATGATGGTGTAACATGCAGGGTCTGTGGAAGGAGATTAAATGGGGTTATGATGGTGTAACATACAGGGTCTGTGGAAGAGGATTAAATGGGTTTATGATGGTGTAACATACAGGGTCTGTGGAAGGGGATTAAATGGGGTTATGATGGTGTAACATACAGGGTCTGTGGAAGAGGATTAAATGGGGTTATGATGGTGTAACATACAGGGTCTGTGGAAGAGGATTAAATGGGTTTATGATGGTGTAACATACAGGGTCTGTGGAAGGGGATTAAATGGGGTTATGATGGTGTAATATGCAGGGTCTGTGGAAGAGGATTAAATGGGTTTATGATGGTGTTACATGCCGGGTCTGTGGAAGGAGATTAAATGGGTTTATGATGGTGTAACATGCAGGGTCTGTGGAAGGGGATTAAATGGGTTCATGATGGTGTAACTGAAAGGGGATTGAATGGGTTTATGATGGTGTAACATGCAGGGATGTGGAAGGGGATTAAATGGGTTTATGATGGTGTTACATGCCGGGTCTGTGGAAGGGGATTAAATGGGTTTATGATGGTGTAATATGCAGGGTATGTGGAAGGAGATTAAATGGGGTTATGATGGTGTTACATGCCGGGTCTGTGGAAAGGGATTAAATGGGGTTATGATGGTGTAACATACAGGGTCTGTGGAAGGGGATTAAATGGGGTTATGATGGTGTAACATACAGGGTCTGTGGAAGAGGATTAAATGGGTTTATGATGGTGTAACATACAGGGTCTGTGGAAGGGGATTAAATGGGTTTATGATGGTGTAACTGAAAGGGGATTGAATGGGTTTATGATGGTGTAACATGCAGGGATGTGGAAGGGGATTAAATGGGTTTATGATGGTGTAACATACAGGGTCTGTGGAAGGGGATTAAATGGGTTTATGATGGTGTAATATGCAGGGTCTGTGGAAGGAGATTAAATGGGGTTATGATGGTGTTACATGCCAGGTCTGTGGAAGGGGATTAAATGGGGTTATGATGGTGTAACATACAGGGTCTGTGGAAGGGGATTAAATGGGGTTATGATGGTGTAACATACAGGGTCTGTGGAAGAGGATTAAATGGGTTTATGATGGTGTAACATACAGGGTCTGTGGAAGGGGATTAAATGGGGTTATGATGGTGTAACATACAGGGTCTGTGGAAGAGGATTAAATGGGGTTATGATGGTGTAACATACAGGGTCTGTGGAAGAGGATTAAATGGGTTTATGATGGTGTAACATACAGGGTCTGTGGAAGGGGATTAAATGGGGTTATGATGGTGTAATATGCAGGGTCTGTGGAAGAGGATTAAATGGGTTTATGATGGTGTTACATGCCGGGTCTGTGGAAGGAGATTAAATGGGTTTATGATGGTGTAACATGCAGGGTCCGTGGAAGGGGATTAAATGGGTTTATGATGGTGTAACTGAAAGGGGATTGAATGGGTTTATGATGGTGTAACATGCAGGGATGTGGAAGGGGATTAAATGGGTTTATGATGGTGTTACATGCCGGGTCTGTGGAAGGGGATTAAATGGGTTTATGATGGTGTAATATGCAGGGTATGTGGAAGGAGATTAAATGGGGTTATGATGGTGTTACATGCCGGGTCTGTGGAAGGGGATTAAATGGGGTTATGATGGTGTAACATACAGGGTCTGTGGAAGGGGATTAAATGGGGTTATGATGGTGTAACATACAGGGTCTGTGGAAGAGGATTAAATGGGTTTATGATGGTGTAACATACAGGGTCTGTGGAAGGGGATTAAATGGGGTTATGATGGTGTAACATACAGGGTCTGTGGAAGAGGATTAAATGGGGTTATGATGGTGTAACATACAGGGTCTGTGGAAGAGGATTAAATGGGTTTATGATGGTGTAACATACAGGGTCTGTGGAAGGGGATTAAATGGGTTTATGATGGTGTAATATGCAGGGGATGTGGAAGGGGATTGAATGGGGTTATGATGGTGTTACATGCCGGGTCTGTGGAAGGAGATTAAATGGGGTTATGATGGTGTTACATGCCGGGTCTGTGGAAGGGGCTGTTTGTGGAGGAGGAGAACCCCCTCAGCTATTGTGGTTCTCCTACCTCTCTCTGTAGTTGCTCCATTAATTCTTCGTAGTTCTCCTTCTCCTTCATACGTTTGGCCCTTTCCTTTCGTGCAAAATGCCGACGGCATGCACACTGGATGATGATGGCAGACCTCTCTGTAAGAGAGCAGAAAGTTCAAACACACTTTAAACATTCAGAAGAGAAACACCAGATTGAAATATTCGGCTCAATACATTTGATTCCATGCTATTACGATAGTGTGCCGCAAATTAGGGCTCTGAATAAACTGGTATTTTCTGCTTCGTATAAAATGCTCATGAATTAAAAAAGGCAACAATTACTACCTTTGGAAAGGCGCGTCACTTGGCTGCCATATTGAAATCCCTAAATAGGCATATTGTGGACTCTCCTTATCTATGGAGGTGTTTGGAAAGGGCTGGGATATGACCTCAGCATGACATAAACTAAAAAGCTGACCTCCAGCAGCATGACAACTGAGGGAAAATGTAACCACCCTGACATCTCGGTATCCTGCATTCTTTGGTCAGAAGGGTTTGAACAAATGATTAACACTGGGTAAACTGTCAACCCCAAGAAAAAGATATATTAACAAGTGCTCAGGGGTTGGTGAAGTCCCTTTTTCTTTCATGTGTTGGCACCACTGCCTGAACCTTGAGCCAAGCACATTGCCATGGACCTGGAGTCACATGTGGGTCAGGCCAGGCAAGTACAGCAGAGGGGCATTGGTGAAGTAGGTGGGTTTTTACATCAATCTGAAAGTAGTTTCATGTTCATCAGTACACTTTTATTTTCAGATTGTTATGGAATTCAGATTGCACCAATGGCTGTGGTGGGTTTCGAACCTGGTTTCCCAGAGCACTGGGTCTCTGGATCACTGGACAATACCACAATGCCACCATCTTTCCATGACCGTTCTCATTAGGCAGCCGCCTTCTTCAGATTGAAGAGGAGGAAGACGAGGAGATGTTTAATCAGTGAGGGAATGGGGGTTATGGGGATAAAGTGGGAAAATGGAGTTGAGAATGGCATCAAATCAGTCATGGTCTCAATGAAATGAAATGAAAATCGCTTATTGTCACGAGTAGGCTTCAAATGAAGTTACTGTGAAAAGCCCCTAGTCGCCACATTCCGGCGCCTGTTCAGGGAGGCTGGTATGGGAATGGCGTAATGGCTGTTACATTGAATGGCAGAGTAGATTCGATGGGCTGAGTGGTCTATTTCTGCCCCCACCTCTTCTGTTGTTACGGTCTAAGGAAGTTTTCAAACACTTGTTGGACTAGAGAGCAGGATACAGCCATCGCAAGTTACTGAGATCAACACGTTCTGTGTGAACAATCAGTCTGTCCTCTGAAATTAGTAACATGCTCACACTGCCATGGGTCAGATAAACTTAGTAAACCATCTTAAAATTCCTTACTAATAGTTGACTGCCTATCCTAGGTATCTGTGGGCCCAAATCTAAAAATTATAACTGGTTTGCAATAATACAACAGCTGGAGTGTCACAGTAGCACAGTGGTTAGCACTGCCGCTTCACAGTGCCAGGGACCCTGGTTCAATTCCAGCCTTGGGTGACTGTCTGTGTGGAGTCTGCACGTTCTCCCCATGTCTGCGTGGGTTTCCTCCGGGTGCTCCGGTTTCCTCCCACAGTCCAAAGATGTGCGGGTTAGGTGGATTGGCTATGCTAAATTGCCCGTAGTGCCCACAGGGGGAGGACGTGCAGACTCCACACAGGCAGTGACCCAGCCGGGAATCGAACCTGGGACCCTGGAGCTGTGAAGCATTTATGCGAACCACCATGCTACCCTGCTGCCCCTTCCTTCTTGCAGAAGGAAGCATTGGCCTGTGCCTTTAATTCAAGCAGAAGGAAGCATTGGCCTGTGCCTTTAATTCTTGCAGAAGGAAGCATTGGCCTGTGCCTTTAATTCTTGCAGAAGGAAGCATTGGCCTGTGCCTTTAATTCTTGCAGAAGGAAGCATTGGCCTGTGCCTTTAATTCTTGCAGAAGGAAGCATTGGCCTGTGCCTTTAATTCTTGCAGGAGGAAGCATTGGCCTGTGCCTTTAATTCTTGCAGAAGGAAGCACTGGCCTGTGCCTTTAATTCTTGCAGAAGGATGCATTGGCCTGTGCCTTTAATTCTTGCAGAAGGAAGCATTGGCCTGTTCCTTTAATTCTTGCAGAAGGAAGCACTGGCCTGCGCCTTTAATTCTTGCAGAAGGAAGCATTGGCCTGTGCCTTTAATTCGAGCAGAATGAAGCATTGGCCTGTGCCTTTAATTCTTGCAGAAGGATGCACTGGCCTGTGCCTTTAATTCTTGCAGAATGAAGCATTGGCCTGTGCCTTTAATTCTTGCAGAAGGAAGCATTGGCCTGTGCCTTTAATTCAAGCAGAAGGAAGCATTGGCCTGTGCCTTTAATTCAAGCAGAAGGAAGCATTGGCCTGTGCCTTTAATTCAAGCAGAAGGAAGCATTGGCCTGTGCCTTTAATTCAAGCAGAAGGAAACACTGGCCTGTGCCTTTAATTCTTGCAGAAGGAAGCATTGGCCTGCGCCTTTAATTCTTGCAGAAGGAAGCACTGGCCTGTGCCTTTAATTCAAGCAGAAGGAAGCATTGGCCTGTACCTTTAATTCTTGCAGAAGCCTGTGCTAGTTTCGACTAGAGTGTAGACTGACTGGCACCAGTGACAGAGATTGGCTGGGTCCCAGTTGGATTGATTTGGATGACAATCAATGAATTGGCCCAAAAGACTGGGACAATCCAGTAACAGGTGGTGAGTGGGCCTGATCTAAATGGAATGTTTTCAGAGTCACAGGTTTTCAGTTTGGTTTGAGGTTGACTCCAGGCAGCTCAGACAGAAGATCCACTCTCTCTCTGCTCCATTTTTCTCCAGTAGAAAGGCTGTGTTTCTGAACTGGCAGAAATCCTGGGTGTATCTGTTTACAGCAGAACCATTGCTGTAATGGGTGTGCAGGAAAAGTTCAGAATTTTCTAACTCTCTTCAGAAAAGCTGGTGTGGATCGACTATCTTTCTCTTGAAGACTTGCTACCTGTAAGTATTGCATTTTATGAAACTACAAAGACCTAAAGGCAGGCCACCAACTGAAGACAAAGTTTGATGAAACAGGAACTTTGTCTCGCCAGGCAAATTGTGACAATGGGCTGCAACACAAAGGCTGTGATTGACCAGTTTACTGTGAAGAAAGGATGCTCGGAACCATCATCTGAAGAAAAGACTCTTTTCTCTTTCACTTACTTTTTTCTCCCTTTTCCACCCTTCTGTGTTTGTCTGCCTTGTGGTTGTGTGTGTATTTGGGGCGGGGGGGGGGGGGGGGGCAAGTTAAAACAGGAGTTAGATTTTTATTAATGTTTATCCAACTGTATCTGCTACATATTTAATCATTATTCTTGCTATAAATAAACAGTAATTGTGATTCAACTTAGAAAGCTGGTGACTGTAAGTATTGGGGAGCTAAGGGTGTATTCATTGTTTATTTTTACAAGAATGAATGGTTCATTCACTTATGTTCTGACTCCAGGGCATGTGGGGCTGGAATTGACGGTGCCCTTTCCCAGGGTGTTGTGATATCTGAGGGTTGAGCAAAATCGATGGGCCGAATAGCCTCCTTTTGCACTGTAGGGATTCTATGATTCTATGAACATCAACAAAACCTCAGTTTAACAGATACTGGGAGTGAGGAAATCTGACAATGTAGCATGCCGACAATAGGTTACTGAATCTTGGCTAGATTCTGTGCTCTGGATTCAAATCCACAACCTCGTGCACCAGAACACAGAGAGAAGCTCGAACTGAAGTATAAGCATTCACACACATACTAGCCCAAACTTACATACAATTATTCAGAACTATGCAGAACTACCCAGTGTTCTCTTTATGATCTTATCAACTTGTGTCTTTACTTTTGTGCCTTTACTTTTAGCTGTTTATAGATCAATATATCCAGATATTTTTGTTGCTCTAACCTATTTCGATCTTCCAAGGAATAAGTGGCTTCTTGTTTTGATGGTCAAGCTGAACCTCTTTTTCCAAATTAATTTAGGGGATGTGGGCGTCGCTGGTTAGACCAGCATTTAGTGCCCATCCCAAATTTCCCTTCAGAAGGTGGGGGTGAGCTGCCTTCTTGAACTGCTGCAGTCCCTGAGGTGTAGGTACACCCACTGTGCTGTTAGGGAGGGAGTTCCAGAATGTTGTCCCAGCGACAGTGAAGGAACGGCCGATATATTTCCCAGTCAGGGTGGGGAGTGACTTGGAGGGGAACCTCCAGGTGGTGGGGTTCCCAGGTACCTGCTGCTCTTGTCCTTAGTGGTCGTGGGTTTGGAAGGTGCTGTCTAAGAAACTTTGGTGAGTTGCTGCAGTGCATCTTGTAGATGGTACACACGGCTGCCACTGTGTGTCGGTGGTGGAGGGTTTGAATGTTTGTGGAAGGGGAGCAATCAAGCGGGGCTGCTTTGTCCTGGATGGTGTTGAGCTTCTTAGTGTTGTTGGAACTGCACTCATCCAGGCAAGTGGAGAGTATTCCATCACACTCCTGACTTGTGCCTTGTAGATGGTGGACAGGCTTTGGGGGGTCAGGAGGAGAGTTATTCGCAGTAGGATTCCGAGCCTTTAACCTGCCCTGGTAGCCACAGTATTAATGTGGCTGGGTCCAGTTCAGTTTCTGATCAATGGTAACCCCCAGGATGTTGATTGTGGGGATTCAGCGATGGTAATGCCATTGAATGTCAAGAGGTGATGGCTAGATCCTCTCTTGTAGGAGATGGTCATAGCCTGGCACTTGTGTGGCGTGAATGTAACTTGTCAGCCCAAGCCAGGATATTGTCCAGGTCTTAACAACACAGCCTTTTGGAATCATTCTGTTTAAATTAAAGGTACAGGCTTCTTACAGGCTGTTTGCCTTAAATACTAATCTTTATTAGTGTCACAAGTAGGTTTACATTAACACTACAATGAAGTTACTGTGAAAAGCCCCTAGTCGCCACACTCCGGCGCCTGTTCGGGTACACAGAGGGAGAATTCAGAATCTCCAATTCACCCAACAACACATCTTTCGGGACCTGTGGGAGGAAACCGGAGCGCCCGGAGGAAACCCACGCGGACACGGGGAGAACGTGCAGACTCCACACAGACCCAGCGGGAATTGAACCCGGGTCCCTGGCGCTGTGAAGCAACAGTGCTGAGACATCCAACAATCATCCATAGATCAAAATGTAAAGGCAACAATAAAAGAAAGGTGAACAAACAGTCAGTGGGCAATAGGAGCAGAAACGTAGACAATTCACTGAGGTGAGTAAAAACAACAATGGAGTCATTCTGGGGGATATTTCAACTTTCCTAACGTGCCTTCATCAGTCGTAGCAAAGAGGGAGGTTACGTTGGAGCTGTACAGGACTTTTGGTGAGGCCACAGTGGGAGTGCTGTGTGCAGTTCTGGTCAACTTCTATAGGAAGGTTGTGATTCCATTCGATAGAACGCAGAGGAAATTCACCAGGATGCTGCCTGAGATGGAATATTTTTAGCTATGAAAAGAGGTTGAATAAGCTTGTGATTTGAGGTTTTTTGCAATTCATTCATTTTCTGTGTGCATTGGCTTTTACAACAAATCCTTCAGCTGTGTTTTAGTCAGCTGTTTTCCGTTATTTATCTTACAGGACAGATTTATGGGAATAACATCTGCTTGTGGACCTGTTACAAGCTTGAAATTCGCCATCATGTTGGTGCAAGAGAGAAATAATGGCCGTGGTTTATTACAAGTTATCAGAGAAGATAGCAAATATGGTTTATTAAGGGACCTGTATAGTCGATAAATGTAAATGAAAAGGGACTAGGGAATCTATGTGATTTAGTAAAGGGACTTTTGGAGGGATTTTAAACTATAAGAATGTATTTGGAAAGTTTAAGTAAAATTTGACAGCGAGAGTAAAAGACACCACCCACCCAGCTAACATGCCGATGTGGCATGAACACACAGGCACTACAGCAGCTCGTATCAGTAAAATCTCGGAGATCTTCAAAGCCCAGATCAGTCGCTCGAATGCCTGGTGACCTTTGTACTCCTCAAAGACCTGACTTAGCAGTACAAGACCAAGCCTGGTAGTAACTGGCACCAGGGAGTGATCAAGAGTCTCTGAGAGACAGGCAAACAGATAATGCTTGGGGTAGCAGACTCCCTGCCTCATGAAAAATTGCAAGCAGAAGTATTTGTTAATGTAAACCAAAATGTTAGAATGTAAGGAATGTACAGCCTAGTGCCTCTCGATGTGCAAATGTCCATTGATTTCTCAGTTGCACGGGTCCTGCGTCAGAGACATTCTGTGAGGTAGAGCTACCCCAACACGTTGGCAATACTGTACCTGAGACTCCTGAGATTATTTTGGATAATAATGTTGGACATTGGCAATTTTTACACCAACCTTCCATTCATCTTCCCCAGAGACTGCAGTTACTGCATCAATGAAAATTCACTCTCACTGTTTTGTTAGGGCCACGTAGAATCCAGCAGGAGTTTGTAGAATCAAACAGAAACTTTTATTTACAACAGTATTTACACAGCACCGGTAGTTCACTACGGGTTCTCTCTCTCACTGGTACCACACTGCTCTAATTCTACAGCGGAAAGATAAACCATTTCCCCGCCCCCACTCATTGGGGGATCTGGTGAAGGAGGGCATCGGACTCTTTTACCATCAAGTAGGGCATCATGCGCACGGGGCACCGGATCGGGTAGTGAATAAGGAGAAGGCAAACGGCACTTTCGAGATGCACGCCTAACGGCTGCAAGCCCATGGGTTACAAAGAACAAAGAACAAAGAAAGGTACAGCACAGGAACAGGCCCTTCGGCCCTCCAAGCCCGTGCCGACCATGCTCCCCGACTAAACTACAATCTTCTACACGTCCTGGGTCCGTATCCCTCTATTCCCATCCTATTCATGTATTTGTCAAGATGCCCCTTAAATGTCACTATCGTCCCTGCTTCCACCACCTCCTCCGGCAGCGAGTTCCAGGCACCCAGTACCCTCTGTGTAAAAAACTTGCCTCGTACATCTCCTCTAAACCTTGCCCCTCGCACCTTAAACCTATGCCCCCTAGTAATTGACCCCTCTACCCTGGGAGAAAGTCTCTGACTATCCACTCTGTCCATGCCCCTCATAATTTTGTAGACCTCTATCAGGTCGCCCCTCAACCTCCGTCCTTCTAGTGAGACCAAACCGAGTTCATTCAACCGCTTCTCATAGCTAATGCCCTCCATACCAGGCAACATCCTTGTAAATCTCTTCTGCACCCTCTCTAAAGCCTCCACATCCTTCTGGTAGTGTGGTGACCAGAATTGTACACTATACTCCAAGTGTGGCCTAACTAAGGTTCTATACAGCTGCAACATGACTTGCCAAATCTTATACTCAATGCCACGGCCAATGAAGGCAAGCATGCTGAATGATCTCTCTGACTTTCAATACTCTTGAGGGTTCTGCCATTCACTATCTATTTCCTACCTTTATTAGAGCTTCCAAAATGCATTACCTCACATTTGGCCGGATTAAACTCCATCTGCCATCTCTCCGCCCAAGTCTCCAAACAATCTAAATCCTGCTGTATCCTCTGACAGTCCTCATCGCTATCCGCAATTCCACCAACCTTTCTGTCGTCCGCAAACTTACTAATCAGACCAGTTACATTTTCCTCCAAATCATTTATATATACTACAAATAGCAAAGGTCCCAGCACCGATCCCTGCGGAACATCATTAGTCACAGCCCTCCAATTAGAAAAGCACCCTTCCATTGCTACTCTCTGCCTTCTATGACCGAGCCAGTTCTGTATCCACCTTGCCAGCTCACCCCTGATCCCGTGTGACTTCACCTTTTGTACCAGTCCACCATGAGGGACCTTGTCAAAGGCCTTACTGAAGTCCATATAGACAACATTCACTGCCCTACCTGCATCAATCATCTTTGCGACCTCTTCGAAAAACTCTATCAAGTTACTGAGACACAATCTCCCCTTCATAAAACCATGCTGCTCCTCACTAATACGTTCATTTGCTTCCAAATGGGAGTAGATCCTGTCTCGAAGAATTCTCTCCAGTAATTTCCCTACCACTGACGTAAGGCTCACCGGCCTGTAGTTCCCTGGATTATCCTTCTTAAACAAAGGAACAACATTGGCTATTCTCCAGTCCTCCAGGACATCACCTGAAGACAGTGAGCATCCAAAGATTTCTGTCAAGGCCTCAGCAATTTCCTCTCTAGCCTCCTTCAGTATTCTGGGGTAGATCCCATCAGGCCCTGGGGACTTATCCACCTTAATATTTTTCAAGACGCCCAACACCTCATCTTTTTGGATCTCAATGTGACCCAGGCTATCTACACACCCTTCTCCAGACTCAACATCCACCAATCCCTTCTCTTTGGTGAATACTGATGCAAAGTAATCATTTAGTACCTCGCCCATTTCTCTGGCTCCACACATAGATTCCCTCACCGATCCTTCAGTGTGCCAACGCTTTCCCTGGCTACGCTCTTGCTTTTTATGTACGTGTAAAAAGCCTTGGGATTTTCCTTAATCCTATTTTCCAATGACTTTTCGTGACCCCCTTCTCATCCTCCTGACTCCTTGCTTAAGTTCCTTCCTACTTTCCTTAAATTCCACACAGGCTTCGTCTGTTCCCAGCCTTCTAGCCCTGACAAATGCCTCCTTTTTCTTTTTGACAAGATCTACAATATCTCTCATTATCCAATGTTCCCAAAATTTGCCGTATTTATCCTTCTTCCGCACAGGAACATGCCGGTCCTGAATTCCTTTCAACTGACATTTGAAAGCCTCCCACATGTCAGATGTTGATTTACCCTCAAACACCTGACCCCAATCTAGGTTCTTCAGTTCCTGCCTAATATTGTTATAATTAGCCTACCCCCAATTTAGCACATTCACCCTAAGACCACTCTTATACTTGTCCACCAGCATTTTAAAACTTACTGACTTGTGATCACTGTTCCCAAAATGCTCCCCTACTGAAACTTCTACCACCTGGCCGGGCTCATTCCCCAATACCAGGTCCAGTACAGCCCCTTCCCTAGTCATACTGTCTACATATTGTTTTAAGAAGCCCTCCTGGATGCTCCTTACAAACTCTGCCCCGTCCAGGCCCCTAGCACTAAGTGAGTCCCAGTCAATATTGGGGAAGTTGAAGTCTCCCATGTAGTTTTTAACTCATTTCCAAAATCTGTCTCCCTATCAGCTCCTCTATCTCCCACTGGCTGTTGGGAGGCCTGTAGTAAACCCCCAACATTGTGACTGCACCCTTCTTATTCCTGATCTCTACCCATACAGCCTCACTGCCCTCTGAGGTGTCCTCCCGCAGTACAGCTGTGATATTCTCCCTAACCAGTAGCGCAACTCCTCTTACTCCACCCCTTTTACATCCCCCTCTATCCCGTCTGAAACATCTTCACCGTGGAACGTTTAGCTGCCAATCCTGTCCTTCCCTCAACCAGGTCTCTGTAATGGCAACAACATCATAGTTCCAAGTACTAATCCAAGCTCTAAGTTCATCTGCCTTGCCCGTTATACTTCTTGCATTAAAACATATGCACTTCAGGCCATCAGACCCGCTGTTTTCAGCAACATCTCCCTGTCTGCTCTGCCTCAGAGCCACACTGGCCCTATTCCCTCGTTCTCCCTCAATTCTTTCACCTTCTGACCTATTGCTCCGGTACCCACCCCCCCTGCCATACTAGTTTAAACCCTCCTGTGTGACACTAGCAAACCTCGCGGCCAAATATTTATGCCTCTCCAGTTTTGATGCAACCTGTCCTTCTTATACAGGTCACACCTGCCCCGGAAGAGCTCCCAGTGGTCCAGATAACTGAAACCCTCCCTCCTACACCAGCTGTTTAGCCACGTGTTTAGCTGCTTTATCTTCCTATTTCTAGCCTCACTGGCACGTGGCACAGGGAGTAATCGCGAGATTACAACCCTAGAGGTCCTGTCTTTTAACTTTCTGCCTAGCTCCCTGAACTCCTGCTGCAGGACCACATTCCCCTTCCTGCCTATGTCGTTAGTACCAATATGTACAACATCCTCTGCCTGTTTGCCCTGCCCCTTCAGGATGCCAGCTACCCGTTCTGAGACATCCTGGACCCTGGCACCTGGGAGGCAACATACCATCCTGGAGTCTCTTTCACATCCACAGAAGCGCCTATATGTGCCCCTGACTACAGTGTCCCCTATGACTATTGCTCTTCTGCGCTTTGACCCTCCCTGCTGAACATCAGAGCCAGCCGTGGTGCCACTGCTCTGGCTGCTGCTGTTTATCCCTGATCGGCTATCCCCCCCGACAGTATCCAAAGGGGTATACCTGTTCGAGAGGGGGACAACCACAGGGGATTCCTGCACTGACTGCCTGCCCCTTCTGGTGGTCACCCATCTCTCTGCCTGTACCTTGGGTGTGACCACATTTATATAGCTGCTATCTATGACGCTTTCTGCCACCTGCCTGCTCCGAAGTACATCCAACTGCTGCTCCAACCGAACCATGCGGTCTGTGAGGAACTCCAGTTGGGTGCACTTTCTGCAGATGAAGCCATCAGGGACACTGGAAGCCTCCCGGACCTCCCACATCTCACAGTCAGAGCACTGCACCCCTCTTACTGACATTGCGTCAATTAATTAGGAAATTAAGTTTTTTTTAAATTGTTTTAAAGTTACTGTTATCTATATGTTTTCTAGCACTAGATTTCTACTATAAATGTGAAAGGTAAATACAGTACTCTCTGATCTATGCCTTAGATACCCCTCTAAATTATAATTAAGTCATTATGTTTAATTAGTTTAACAATGCTTGATTTTTAAATTTAGTGTAGATTCCCAACCAGCCAATCAGGTCACAGCTTTACTGTGATGTCACTTCAATCCCCCCCCCCCCCCCCCCCCACACACAATTTGAAAAGGTAATAAAAATAAAAATGAATAAAAATCACTTACCTTCCCAGGTTCTCAGATGCTCTCTGGTTCTCTCCCTGCAGATTAAATGTTACAGGCCAGAAGAAAGAGAGAGACCAAAGCAGTCGGGAAACGCACCTTCTCCCACTCTGCACCGAATTACCTCACTGCACCAAATTACCAAGTTCCAAATTCCCACTCTGGATGTGTCTCAATCCGTCTGTGTCTCCTTCACTTGCACAAAGCTTACTGAGTGCACTTTCTGTCTGTCTTTTATACAGACCTCAGCTAACCAGCATGACTCACACTATTTAAGCTTCAAAGAGAAAAATACAATATGCACCTTTGTGCCACTAAACAGGCCTCAGGTGACTGACAGATAACTGCCTCTCAGCAATTATGGTAAGAAGTCTTACAACACTAGGTTAAAGTCCAACATGTTTGTTTCAAACACTAACTTTCGGAACACTGCTCCTTCACCTGAGGAAGGAGCAGTGCTCCGAAAGCTCGTGTTTGAAACAAACCTGTTGGACTTTAACCTGGTGTTGTAAGACTTCTTACTGTGCTCACCCCAGTCCAACGCCAGCATCTCCACATCATCTCAGCAATTAGGGTGGGGGCAGCTTCAGCCAATCAGACACTAAGCTACACACTGCACATTTAACTGAAATACAGCAGAATTCGACTTACCACTTATCTTTCCTGATTACCTCACTGCACCAAATTAG
Source organism: Scyliorhinus canicula (assembly GCF_902713615.1). NCBI lineage: Eukaryota > Metazoa > Chordata > Chondrichthyes > Carcharhiniformes > Scyliorhinidae > Scyliorhinus > Scyliorhinus canicula. The sequence continues at coordinate 231,179,029 of NC_052150.1, read as the reverse complement.
TAAGTTCCAGCTTCCCACTCTGGAGGTGCCTCACTCCGATTGTGGACCCAAGGGCACCCATGGGAGGTGTCCTGTGTGTCCATCTCTGAGTTTGGGTCGAGACCCTCTGTCACCATGGCATCTATATTTTTGGGGGGTTCTGTAGCGACCCGAGCAGGCTGTGAACACGGTGCCAGAGGGAGATTGCGAGGTTGAGCATCCACTGTAGCCGAATCCAGCCGCTGCTGTGCATGGAGAAGAGATTTCCGGGATGAGGAATGTGCTGAATGTTGTGTTTGGTCTCTAATGACCATAATAAGACCATAAGGCATAGGAGCAGAATTAGGCCACTTGGCCCATCGAGTCTGCTCTGCCATTCAATCATGGCTGATATTTTCTCATCCCCATTCTCCTGCCTTCTCCCCATAACCCCTGATCCTCTTATTAATCAAGAACCTATCTATCTCTGTCTTAAAGACACTCAGTGAATTGGCCTCTGCAGCCTTCTGCGGCAAAGAGTTCCACGGATTCACCACCCTCTGGCTGAAAAAATTCCTCCAGATCTCTGTTTGAAAGGATCGTCCCTTTAGTCTGGTTCTAGTTTTTCCTACAAGTGGAAACATCCTCTCCATGTCCATTCTATCCGGGCCTCGCAGTATCCTGTAAGTTTCAATAAGATCCCCTCTCATCCTTCTCAACTCCAATAAGTACAGACCCAGAGTCCTCAAACGTTCCTCGTACGACAAGTTCTTCATTCCAGCGATCATTATTGTGAACCTCCTCTGGACCCTTTCCAAGGCCAGCACATCCTTCCTTAGATATGGGGCCCAAAACTGCTCACAATACTCCAAATAGGGACCAGAGCCTTATACAGCCTCAGAAGTACATCCCTGGTCTTGTATTCTAACCCTCTTGACATTAATGCTAACATTGCATTTGCCTTCTTAACTGCCGACTGAACCTGTATATTAACCTTAAGAGAATCATTAACAAGGACTCCTAGGTCCCTTTGTGCTTCTGATTTCCGAAGCATTTCCCCATTTAGAAAATAGTCTGTGCCTCCATTTCTCCTTCCAAAGTGCATACATTTTCCACATTGTATTTCATTTGCCACTTCATTGCCAACTCTCCTAGCCTGTCCAAATCCTTCTGCAGCCCCCTTGCTTCCTCAATACTACCTGTCCCTTCACAGATCTTTTTATCATCTGCAAACTTAGCACAGTGCCTTCAGTTCCTTCTTCCAACATGCCCTCTAGTTCTAGACTCCTCTACCTTTGGGAAAAGATATTGACTATCTACCTTATCTATGCCCCTCATTATTTTCTGACCTCTATAAGATCACCCCCTAAGCCTCCTCCGCTCCAGGGAAAAGGTCCCATCCTGTCCAGCCTCTCCTTATAACTCAGACCATCAAGTCCCGGTAGCATCCTCGTAAATCTCTTCTGCACTCGTTCTAGTTTAACAATATCCTTCCTATAATAAGGTGACCAGAACTGAACACAGTATTCCATGTGTGGTCTTATCAGTGTCTTGTACAACTTCAACAAGATGTCTAAACTCCTGTATTCAATATTCTGGCCAATAAAACCCAGCATGCTGAATGCCTTCTTCACCACCCTGTCCACCTGCCACTCCACCTTCAAGGAGCTATGAACCTGTTTCCCTTGATCTCTTTGTTCTGTAACTCTCCCCAACTCCCTACCATTAACTGAGTCGGTCCTGCCCTGATTTGATCGACCAAAATGCATCACCTGACATTTATCCAAATTAAACTCCATCTGCCATTCATCGGCCCACTGGCCCAATTGGTCAAGATCCTGTTTCAATCCTAGATAACCTTCTTCACTGTCCACTATGCCACCAAGCTTGGTGTCATCTGCAAACTTACTAACCATGCTTCCTACATTCTCACCCAAATCATTAATATATATCACAAATAACAGTGGACCCAGCACCGATCCCTGAGGCACATCGCTGGTCACAGGCCTCCAGTTTGAAAAACAACCCTCCACAACCTCCCTTTGGCTTCAGTCACCGAGCCAATTCTGTATCCAATTGGCTACCTCACCCTGTATCCCGTGAGATTTAACCTTTTGCAACAACATACCATGTGGTACCTTGTCAAAGGCCTTGCTAAAGTCCATGTAGACAACGTCGACCGCACTGCCCTCATCTACCGTCTTGGTTACCCCTTCAAATAAGTCAATCAAATTGGCAAGACATGACTTTTCCCTCACAAAGCCATGCTGACTCTCCCTAATTCACCCTTGCCTGTCTAAATGCCTGTAGATCCTGTCCCTCAGAAGACCTTCTAACAATTTACCCACAACAGAAGTTCGGCTCACCGGTCTGTAATTCCCAGGCTTTTCCTTCCAGCCCTTCCTAAACAAAGGCACAACATTTGCTACCCTCCAATCTTCAGGCACCTCACCTGTGGCTGTCGATGATTCAAATACAGTAGTCCCCCGTTATACCGCGCTCCGCAATACCGCGGTTCGCGATATACCGCGGGGGGGGGGCTGATGGACCCCAACTGTCAGTTGTGTCAATTTCAGCGGCCGGCTGATTATTTCAGTGAGAGCAGCTTCCCTCTCTGGATCAAAGTGAGCCGGCCGCTGAAATTGACACTGCCCGCTGCTCTCTCCCTCCAATCAGAAACATTAAAATTTAAAAGTTGGATTGGAGGGAGAGAGCAGCCGGCAGTGTCAATTTCAGCGGCCGGCTCACTTTGATCCAGAGAGGGAAGCTGCTCTCACTGAAATCAGCCGGCCGCTGAAATTGACACTGCCGAGGGGGGGGGCGGGTGTTGGGGGGGAGAAGAGGGGGGGCGGGTGTTGGGGGGGGGCGGGTGTTGGGGGGGGGGGAGAAGAGGGGGGCGGGTGTTGGGAGGGGGGGCGGGTGTTGGGAGGGGAGAAGAGGGGGGGTGGGTGTTGGGGGGGGAGAAGAGGGAGGGCGGGTGTTGGGGGGAGAAGAGGGGGGGCGGGTGATGGGGGGGAGAAGAGGGGGGGCGGGTGTTGGAGGGGAGAAGAGGGGGGCGGGTGTTGGGGGGGAGAAGAGGGGGGGGCGGGTGTTGGGGGGGAGAAGAGGGGGGCGGGGTGTTGGGGTGGAGAGGAGGGGGGGCGGGTGTTGGGGGGAGAAGAGGGGGGCGGGTGTTGGGGGGGAGAAGAGGGGGGCGGGTGTTGGGGTGGAGAGGGTGGGGGGCGGGTGTTGGGGGGAGAGGAGGGGGGGCGGGTGTTGGGGGGGAGAAGAGGGGGGGCGGGTGTTGGGGGGGAGAGGAGGGGGGGCGGGTGTTGGTGGGGAGAAGAGGGGGGGGCGGGTGTTGGGGGGGAGAAGAGGGGGGGCGGGTGGTGGGGGGGAGAAGAGGGGGGGCGGGTGTTGGGGGGGAGAAGAGGGGGGGCGGGTGTTGGGGGGGAGAAGAGGGGGGGCGGGTGTTGGGGGGGAGAAGGGGGGGCGGGTGTTGGGGGGGAGAAGAGGGGGGGCGGGTGTTGGGGGGGAGAAGAGGGGGGCGGGGTGTTGGGGGGGAGAAGGGGGGGGCGGGTGTTGGGGGGGAGAAGAGGGGGGGCGGGTGTTGGGGGGAGAAGAGGGGGGCGGGTGTTGGGGGGGAGAAGGGGGGGGCGGGTGTTGGGGGGGAGAAGAGGGGGGCGGGTGTTGGGGGGAGAAGAGGGGGGGCGGGTGTTGGGGGGAGAAGAGGGGGGCGGGGGGTGGGGGGGAGAAGGGGGGGGGCGGGGGTGGGGGGGGAGAAGAGGGGGGTGGGTGTTGGGAGGGGAGAAGAGGGGGGGCGGGTGTTGGGGGGAGAAGAGGGGGGCGGGTGTTGGGGGGAGAAGAGGGGGGCGGGTGTTGGGGTTGGAGAAGAGGGGGGGCGGGTGTTGGGGGGGAGAAGAGGGGGGGCGGGTGTTGGGGGGGAGAAGAGGGGGGGCGGGTGTTGGGGGGGAGAAGAGGGGGGGCGGGTGTTGGGGGGGGAGAAGAGGGGGGGCGGGTGTTGGGGGGGGAGAAGAGGGGGGGCGGGTGTTGGGGGGAGAAGTGGGGGGGCGGGTATTGGGGGGGGGAGAAGAGGGGGGCGGGTGTGGGGGAGACCCCCCTGGGGGTGTGGGGGAGAGAGGGTGGACCTGCGGGTGTTGGGGGAGAGAGGAGGGCCCTGCGGGTGTTGGGGGGGGGAGAGGAGGGGGGCGGGTGTGGGGGAGACCCCCCTGGGGGTGTGGGGGAGAGAGGGTGGACCTGCGGGTGTTGGGGGAGAGAGGAGGGCCCTGCGGGTGTTGGGGGAGAGAGGGGGGCCCTGCGGGTGTTGGGGGAGAGAGGGGGGCCCTGCGGGTGTTGGGGGACGGGGGAGGAGAGGGGGGGGAGGGGGAGGAGAGGGGGGGAGGGGGCGAGCCGGAGGGTGTGGGGAGGGGGCGAGCCGGAGGGTGTGGGGGGACAGGGGGCAAGCTGGACGCTGTGGGGGAGAGCAGGAGGGTGTGGGGGAGAGGGGGAGAGGGAGCGAGCCGGAGGGTGTGGGGAGGGGGCGAGCCGGAGGATGTGGGGGGAGAGGGGGCAAGCCGGAGGGTGTGGGGGGGAGAGGGGTCTAGTTGGAGGATGTGGGGGGAGAGGGGGCAAGCCGGAGGGAAAAAAAAGAAATTGACACTGCCGGCTGCTCTCTCACTCCAATCAGAAACATTAAAACTTAAAAGTTGGATTGGAGGGAGAGAGCAGCCGGCAGTGTCAATTGCAGCGGCCGGCTGATTTCAGTGAGAGAACAGCTTCCCTCTCTGGATCAAAGTGAGCCGGCCGCTGAAATTGACACTGCCCGCTGCTCTCTCCCTCCAATCCAACTTTTAAGTTTTAATGTTTCTGATTGGAGGGAGAGAGCAGCCGGCAGTGTCAATTTCAGCGGCCGGCTGATTTCAGTGAGAGCAGTTTCCTTCTCCGGATCAAAGTGAGCCGGCCGCTGAAATTTTAATTGGATCCACGATGGGGGTTTTAAATGTATTTAAAAATCTATGCTAGCGCTTCCCATTGTGAGTCTACGGGGGTCTGACCTCTCCCCCCGCCCCCCCGTAGACTCACAATGGGAAGCGCTAGCATAGATTTTTAAATAAATTTAAAACCCCCATCGTGGATATCCGCGGCTCGGTTACAACGCGGGTGGGGGTCTTGGACCCCAACACCCGCGTTATAAAGGGGGACTACTGTATAGAACATAGAACATTACAGCGCAGTAAAGACCCTTCGGCCCTCGATGTTGAGCCGACCTGTGAAACCCCTCTAAAGTCCCTCTACACTATTCCCTTATGGTCCATATGCCTATCCAATGACCATTTGAATGTGTTTAGTGTTGGCGAGTCCACTACTGTTGCAGGCAGGGCATTCCACGCCCTTACTACTCTCTGAGTAAAGAACCTACCTCTGACATCTGTCCTATATCTATCTCCCCTCAATTTAAATATCTCAGCTAGGGGGCCGGCAATTTCCTCCCTGGCCTCCCACAATGTCCTGGGATACATTTCATCAGGTCCTGGGGATTTATCTATATTGATGCCCTTTGATACCTCCAGCACCTCCTTCTCTGTAATAGGTACACTCCTCAAACATCACTTTTTATTTCCCCAATTTCCCTGACATTCGTGTCTTTGTCAACAGTAAATACTGATGAGAAATATTCATTTAGGACCTCTCCCATCCCTTGTGGATCTGCAAATAGATGACCTTGTTTTTTCCTTAAGCTACCCTACCCTCTCCCTGGTCACCCTTTTACCATTTATGTATCTGTAAAAGCTCTTTGGATTTTCCTTTGCCTTATCTGCCAAGACAATCTCATGTCCCCTTTTTGCCCTCCTAATTTCTCTCTTAACTTGACTCCGACAAGCCCAATACTCTTCAAGGATCCACTTGATCCCAGCTGCCTCTGCGTTTCATATGCCTCCTTCTTCCTTTTGACCAGGGCCTCAATATCCCGAGTCATCCAGGGTTCCCTCTGACCGGCCTTGCCCTTCACTCTCAGAGGAATGTGTTCACGCTGAACCCTGGTTAACACCTTTTTGAAAGTTTCCCATTTACCAGCCGTCCCTTTGCCTGTAAACAGACTCCCCAATCAAGCTTTGAAAGTTCCTGTCTAATACCATCAATATTGGCCTTGCCCCAATTTAGAATTTTAACTTTTGGGCCAGACCTATCATTCTCCATGGCTAAATTATAACTAATGGAATTATGATCCCTGGTCCCAAAGTGATCCCTCACTAACATTTCCGTCACCTGCCCTTCCTTATATCCCAAGAGGAGGTGAAGTTTTGCCCCTCTTTAGTCGGCCCATCCACATACTGAATGGGAAATTCCTCCTGAATACACTCAACAAATTTCCCTCCATCTAAACCCCTAGTACTATGGCTGTCCCAGTTCATGTTGGGAAAGTTAAATTCCCCAACTAGTCCCACCCTATTTTCCCGCAGCTATCTGTATTCTTACATATTTGCTCATCAATTTCACGTGTCTATTTGGGGGCCTGTAGTACAGTCCTTTCAAAGTGACCTCGCCCTTCTTATTTTTCAGTTCTACCCAGATAGACTCAGTGGGCGAACCCTCGGATCTATCCCCTCTCTCTGTACTGCCGTGATATTGTCCCTAATCAAAAACGCAACTCTCCCTCCTCTGCTATCTCCTGCTCTATCTTTCCTATAACATCAGTACCCCGGAACATTGTGCTGCCAGTCCTGCCCCTCCCTTAGCTATGTTTCAGTAATAGCTATGATATCCCAGTTCCATGTACCTATCCATGTCCTGAGAACATCTGCCTTGCCCATCAGGCCTCTTGTAATGAAATAAATGCAGTTCAATCTGTTTCTCTGCCTTCCACTTTTCTCCTTCCTGGCTTTTGTTTCTATCCTCTCTTTACTACCATCTGACTTTCTGCATGGTTTCCATCCCCTGCCATAGTATAAACCCCCCCCCAACTTGCCTGGGAGCTGTCTATGCTGCCCACCGTACAGGACTATGTGTCGAACTTTTGATAGGACCGGGTCTGTCTGGGTCCTTGCACGGATTTGCAATGCCATGTCAGGTAACGAGTCCATAATATTCAGGGTTACGACCACCTCTGCCATCATGGAGGTCAACCAGGGACCAGTAGACAAGGGCAATTGGCTCAGTGCATCGGCATTCGCCATGTAGGTCCCTGGTTTATGCTCCATGGAATACCTAGAACATAGAACATAGAACAGTACAGCACAGAAAAGGCCCTTCGGCCCTCGATGTTGTGCCGAGCCATGATCACCCTACACAAACCCACGTATCTACCCTATACCCGTAACCCAACAACGCCCCCCTTAACCTTACTTTTTAGGACACTACGGGCAATTTAGCATGGCCAATCCACCTAACCCGCACATCTTTGGACTGTGGGAGGAAACCGGAGCACCCGGAGGAAACCCACGCACACAGGGGGAGGACGTGGAGACTCCACACAGACAGTGACCCAGCCGGGAATCGAACCTGGGACCCTGGAGCTGTGAAGCATTGATGCTAACCACCATGCTACCCTGCTACCTGTGGGCAGCAAGCAGCAAAGCCCACTGCAGCATCCACGCAGTAGCAATGGGCAGAATTGGTTTAGCCTCTCTGAAAAGTCCAGGCACCATGATAGTGAAGTGGTGGCCATAAACAATTTCAACCTGCGCATACATCTTTTCCGCTGCAGTCAATGTGTGGGAGACGAAGGTTATCGGTCGTTACCCTCCGTTCTCCATCTTGTGGGACAGGATGGCCCCGATACCACAGGGGGAGTAAAGTGGTCGCCAGATTGGGCAGAAACTTCCTGTAGTAATTTACGAGGCTTAGAAAAGACCCAAAGCGTCCGTTTGGGCGGGGCCTGATAGATTGCACGCACCTTCCCTGCAACGGGGTGCAAACCTTCAGGGGCCACCCGATAACCAAGGCAGATCACTTGCTTCATCTGAAAACGCACTTTGGATTTGGATTTGGTTTATTGTCATGTGCACCGAGGTACAGAGAAAAGTATTTTTCTGCGAGCAGCTCAACAGATCATTAAGTACATGAAAAAAGGAAATAAAAGAAAATACATAATAGGGCAACACAAGGTACACAATGTAACTACATAAGCACTGGCATCGGATGAAGCATACAGGATGTAGTGTTAATGATGTCAGTGTGGTAGTATGGCTAGAGAGATCATATTACCGGAGAACCAGGCTCCCATTGGTACAGCAGCCTCACTGCCCATTGGCCCAGGCAAGTCATGTGCCTCTCTGCCAATTGGTTGTGGCTGGTCATGTCACTCCCCGCCGATTGGCTGAGAGGTTGGTAGCTCCACCTACAAGGTGGGGTATAAGAGCTCGTGCTGACTAGCAGTCGGCCTTTCTCTGTACGACCACTGCCTAGCTCACATCTAGCGTATTAAAGCCTGTTGTTTGGAACTTCACTACGACTCGAGTCCAATTGATGGTGCATCAGTCAGTCCATAAGAGTGTCATTTAGGAGTCTGGTAACAGCGGAGAAGAAGCTGTTTTTGAGTCTGTTCGTGCGTGTTCTCAGACTTCTGTATCTCCTTCCCAATGGAACAAGTTGGTAGAGTGAGTAAGCCGGGTGGGAGGGATCTTTGATTATGCTGCCCACTTTCCCCAGGCAGCGGGAGGTGTAGGTGGAATCAATGGATGGGAGGCAGGTTCGTGTGATGGACTGGGCGGTATTCACGACTCTCTGAAGTTTCTTGCGGTCCTGGGCCAAGCAGTTGCCGTACCAGCCTGTGATGCAGCCAGATAGGAAATGTCGAATTTCCTATGTTTCCTGAGGAATGAGAGGCACTGTTGTGCTTTCTTGGTGATAGCGTCGACGTGGGTGGACCAGGACAGACTTTTGGAGATGTGTACCTCTAGGAATTTGAAACTGTTAATCATCTCCACCTCGGACCAGTTGATGCTGACAGGGATGTGGGCAGTACTTTTCTTTTTAGTTTTGCTGGCATTGAGGGAGAGATTGTTGTTGTTACACCACTCCACTAGGTTCTCAATCTCCCTCCTGTATTCTGACTCGTCTTTATTCGAGATCTGGCCCACTATGGTCGTATCGTCAGCAAACTTGTAGATGGAGTTGGAACCAAACTTTGCCACGCAGTCATGTGTGTACAGGGAGTAGAGTAGGGGGTTCAGTACGCAGCCTTGTGGGGCCCCGGTATTGAGGACTATTGTGGAGGAGGTGTTGGTGTTCATTCTTACTGATTGGGGTCTGTGGGTTGGAAAGTTGAGGATTCAGTTGTAGAATGGGGAGCCAAGTCCTCGTTTTTGGAACGTTGATATGAGCTTGGCTGGGATTATGGTGTTGAAGGCGGAGCTGTTGTCAATAAATAGGAGTCTGATGTAGGAGTCCTTCTTTTCGAGATACTCTAGGGATCAGTGTAGGGCCAGGGAAATGGCGTCTGCTGTGGACCGGTTGTGGCGGTATGCAAATTGCAGTGGATCAAGGCGTTCTGGGAGTATGGAGGTGATATACTTCATGACCAACCTCTCGAAGCACTTCATTACGATCCATGTCAGAGCCACTGGGCGGTAGTCATTGATAATAATAATAATAATAATAATAATAATCATCACTTATTGTCATGAGTAGGCTTCAATGAAGTTACTGTGAAAAGCCCCTAGTCGCCACATTCCGGCGCCTGTTCAGGGAGACGATACGGGAATTGAACCCGCGCTGCTGACCTTGTTTAGCCCACTGTGCTAAACCAGCCCCATTGAGGCACATTCTGGATCTGGCCCTCACTGACCGACCATATTTAAACATGCCATGAGGCACCGTTAGGCTCAATCAAATACCTGGACGTCAAATTCACCGGGCACCTGGGAGACAACAGCTGTGCCTATGAGATCCCACCAGGGCGCTGTTTCGCTCTGATTTCCACAAACTTGGACCAGTAATAACTGCACCTCGAGGAGTCTCACTGGTCACTGGAAACCCCTGGGTGGTTGGGGCAGGGCATGGTGGTACCCTGGCACTCCTCCTGGCACCCAGGCACCTTGACACTGCCAACCTGGCAGCACTGCCTGGGCACCCTGGCACTGCCAAGGTTCCAATGCCTGGTTGGCACCTCCATTGGAGGATGGGTGAGGAGAGGCCTCCAAGGGCTGATAGAATATTGGGGGGTAGTGGAGGGGGGGTCCAGAAAGTGGGGGTAGGGCCTGAAAAGCAGGTGGAAAAGATTGGGGCTGTTGATCAAAATGGCCCTGCTCAGCGAAAAAGCGTTCCTGCAAAAAAATCTCTGACGATGACCTTGGCACCTCAAGGTCCTGAAGAAACAGAAAAATGTCGCTGACTAGCGGGCGATTCTCGGCAAAGTGCCGCTGACTAGCGGGCGATTCTCGGCAAAGTGCCGCTGACTAGCGGGCAATTCTCGGCAAAGTGCCGCTGACTAGCGGGCGATTCTCGGCAAAGTGCCGCTGACTAGCGGGCGATTCTCGGCAAACTGCCGCTGACTAGCGGGCGATTCTCGGCAAAGTGCCGCTGACTAGGGGGCGATTCTCGGCAAAGTGCCTGTGACTAGCGGGAGATTCTCGGCAAAGTGCCGCTGACTAGCGGGCGATTCTCGGCAAAGTGCCGCTGACTAGCGGGCGATTCTCGGCAAAGTGCCGCTGACTAGCAGGTGATTCTCGGCAAAGTGCCGCTGACTAGCGGTCTGATTCTCGGCAAAGTGCCGCTGACTAGCGGGCGATTCGCGGCAAAGTGCCGCTGACTAGCGGGCGATTCTCGGCAAAGTGCCGCTGACTAGCGGGCGATTCTCGGCAAAGTGTCGCTGACTAGCGGGCGATTCTCGGCAAAGTGCTGTTGAATAGCGGACTGATTCTCGGCAAAGTGCCGCTGACTAGCGGGCGATTCTCGGCAAAGTGCCTTTGACTAGCGGGTGATTCTCGGCAAAGTGCCGCTGACTAGCGGGCGATTTTCGGCAAAGTGCCGCTGACTAGCGGTCTGATTCTCGGCAAAGTGTCGCTGACTAGCGGGCAATTCTCGGCAAAGTGCCGCTGACTAGCGGGCGATTCTCGGCAAAGTGCCGCTGACTGGCGGCCGATTCTCGGCAAAGTGTCGCTGACTGCAGAGCTGGGCTGAGAGGTGGCAGATGGAGTTTAATGCGGAAAAGTGTGAGGTGGTTCACTTTGGAAGGAGTAACAGGAATGCAGAGTACTGGGCTAATGGCAAGATTCTTGGTAGTGTAGATGAACAGAGAGATCTCGGCATCCAGGTACATAAATCCCTGAAAGTTGCCACCCAGGTTAATAGGGCTGTTAAGAAGGCATATGGTGTGCTAGCCTTTATAAGCAGGGAGATTGAGTTTCGGAACCACAAGGTCATGCTGCAGCTGTACATAACTCTGGTGCGGCCGCATCAGGAGTACTGCGTGCAGTTCTGGTCACCACATTAAAGGAAGGATGTGGAAGCTTTGGAAAGGGTTCAGAGGAGATTTACTAGGATGTTGCCTGGTATGGAGGGAAGGTCTTACGAGGAAAGGCTCACGGAATTGAGGTTGTTTTCGTTAGAGAGGAGAAGGCTGAGAGGTGACTTAATAGAGACATATAAGATAGTCAGAGGGTTAGATAGGGTGGACAGTGAGAGTCTTTTTCCTCGGATGGTGATGACCAACACGAGGGGACATAGCTTTAAATTGAGGGGTGATAGATATAGGACAGATGTCAGAGGCAGTTTCTTTACTCAGAGAGTAGTAGGGGTGTGGAACGCCCTGCCTGCAACAGTAGTAGACTCGCCAACTTTAAGGGCATTTAAGTGGTCACTGGATAGACATATGGATGAAAATGGAATAGTGTAGGTCAGATAGGCTTCAGATGGCTTCACAGGTCGGCGCAACATCGAGGGCCGAAGGGCCCGTACTGCGCTGTAGTGTTCTATGTTCTATGTTCTAGCGGGCGATTCTCGGCAAAGTGCTGTTGAATAGCGGACTGATTCTTGGCAAAGTGTCGCTGACTAGCGGTCTGATTCTCGGCAAAGTGCCGCTGAATAGCAGGCTGATACTCGGCAAAGTGCCGCTGAATAGCAGGCTGATACTCAGCAAAGTGCCGCTGAATAATGAGCTGATACTCGGCAAAGTGCCGCTGAATAGCAGGTTGATTCTCAGCAAAGTGCTGATTCTCGGCAAAGTGCCGCTGAATAGCAGGCTGATTCTCAGCAAAGTGCTGATTCTCGGCAAAGTGCCGCTGAATAGCAGGCTGATTCTTGGCAAAGTGCCGCTGAATAGCAGGCTGATTCTTGGCAAAGTGCCGCTGAATAGCAGGCTGATTCTTGGCAAAGTGCCGCTGAATAGCAGGCGGATACTCGGCAAAGTGCCGCTGAATAGCAGGCTGATACTCGGTAAAGTGCCGCTGAATAGCAGGCTGATTCTCGGCAAAGTGCCGCTGAATAATGAGCTGATACTCGGCAAAGTGCCGCTGAATAGCAGGCGGATACTCGGCAAAGTGCCGCTGAATAGCAGGCTGATTCCCGGCAAAGTGCCGCTGAATAGCAGGCTGATACTCGGCAAAGTGCCGCTGAATAGCAGGCTGATACTCGGCAAAGTGCCGCTGAATAGCAGGCTAATACTCGGCAAAGTGCCGCTGAATAGCAGGTTGATTCTCAGCAAAGTGCTGATTCTCGGCAAAGTGTCGCTGAATAGCAGGCTGATTCTCAGCAAAGTGCTGATTCTCGGCAAAGTGCCGCTGAATAGCAGGCTGATTCTCGGCAAAGTGCCGCTGAATAGCAGGCTGATTCTCGGCAAAGTGCCGCTGAATAGCAGGCTGATACTCGGCAAAGTGCCGCTGAATAGCAGGCTGTTACTCGGCAAAGTGCTGATTCTCGGCAAAGTGCCGCTGAATAGCAGGCTGATACTCGGCAAAGTGCCGCTGAATAGCAGGCTGATACTCGGCAAAGTGCCGCTGAATAGCAGGCTGTTACTCGGCAAAGTGCTGATTCTCGGCAAAGTGCCGCTGAATAGCAGGCTGTTACTCGGCAAAGTGCTGATTCTCGGCAAAGTGCCGCTGAATAGCAGGCTGATTCTCGGCAAAGTGCCGCTGAATAGCAGGCTGATACTCGGCAAAGTGCCGCTGAATAGCAGGCTGATTCTCAGCAAAGTGCTGATTCTTGGCAAAGTGCCGCCGAATAGCAGGCTGATACTCGGCAAAGTGCCGCTGAATAGCAGGCTGATTCCCGGCAAAGTGCCGCTGAATAGCAGGCTGATTCCCGGCAAAGTGCCGCTGAATAGCAGGCTGATTCCCGGCAAAGTGCCGCTGAATAGCAGGCTGATACTCGGCAAAGTGCAGCTGAATAGCAGGCTGATTCTCGGCAAAGTGCCGCTGAATAGCGGGCTGATACTCGGCAAAGTGCCGCTGAATAGCAGGCTGATACTCGGCAAAGTGCAGCTGAATAGCAGGCTGATTCTCGGCAAAGTGCCGCTGAATAGCAGGCTGATTCCCGGCAAAGTGCCGCTGAATAGCAGGCTGATTCTCGGCAAAGTACCGCTGAATAGCAGGCTGATACTCGGCAAAGTGCCGCTGAATAGCAGGCTGATACTCGGCAAAGTGCCGCTGAATAGCAGGCTGATACTCGGCAAAGTGCAGCTGAATAGCGGGCTGATACTCGGCAAAGTGCAGCTGAATAGCAGGCTGATACTCGGCAAAGTGCAGCTGAATAGCAGGCGGATACTCGGCAAAGTGCCGCTGAATAGCAGGCTGTTTCTCGGCAAAGTACCGCTGAATAGCAGGCGGATACTCGGCAAAGTGCCGCTGAATAGCAGGCTGATTCTCGGCAAAGTGCCGCTGAATAGCAGGCGGATACTCGGCAAAGTGCCGCTGAATAGCAGGCTGATTCTCGGCAAAGTGCAGCTGAATAGCAGGCTGATTCTCGGCAAAGTGCCGCTGAATAGCGGGCTGATTCTCGGCAAAGTGCCGCTGAATAGCAGGCTGATTCTCAGCAAAGTGCTGATTCTCGGCAAAGTGCCGCTGAATAGCAGGCTGATTCTCGGCAAAGTGCCGCTGAATAGCAGGCTGATACTCGGCAAAGTGCTGATTCTCGGCAAAGTGCCGCTGAATAGCAGGCTGATTCTCGGCAAAGTGCCGCTGAATAGCGGGCTGATTCTCGGCAAAGTGCCGCTGAATAGCAGGCTGATTCTCAGCAAAGTGCTGATTCTCGGCAAAGTGCCGCTGAATAGCAGGCGGATACTCGGCAAAGTGCCGCTGAATAGCAGGCTGATTCTCGGCAAAGTGCCGCTGAATAGCAGGTTGTTACTCGGCAAAGTGCCGCTGAATAGCAGGCTGTTACTCGGCAAAGTGCCGCTGAATAGCAGGCGGATACTCGGCAAAGTGCCGCTGAATAGCAGGCTGTTACTCGGCAAAGTGCCGCTGAATAGCAGGCTGTTACTCGGCAAAGTGCCGCTGAATAGCAGGCTGATTCCCGGCAAAGTGCCGCTGAATAGCAGGCTGATACTTGGCAAAGTGCCGCTGAATAGCAGGCTGATACTCGGCAAAGTGCTGATTCTCGGCAAAGTGCCGCTGAATAGCAGGCTGATTCTCGGCAAAGTGCAGCTGAATAGCAGGCTGATTCTTGGCAAAGTGCCGCTGAATAGCAGGCTGATTCTCGGCAAAGTGCCGCTGAATAGCAGGCTGGTTCTCGGCAAAGTGCCGCTGAATAGCAGGCTGATTCTCGGCAAAGTGCCGCTGGATAGCAGGCTGATACTCGGCAAAGTGACGCTGAATAGCAGGCTGATTCTCGGCAAAGTGCCGCTGAATAGCAGGCGGATACTCGGCAAAGTGCCGCTGAATAGCAGGCTGATTCTCGGCAAAGTGCCGCTGAATAGCAGGCTGTTACTCGGCAAAGTGCCGCTGAATAGCAGGCTGATTCTCGGCAAAGTGCCGCTGAATAGCAGGCGGATACTCGGCAAAGTGCCGCTGAATAGCAGGCTGATACACGGTAAAGTGCCGCTGAATAGCAGGCTGATACTCGGCAAAGTGCCGCTGAATGGCAGGCTCATTCTCGGCAAAGTGCCGCTGAATAGCAGGCTGATTCTCGGCAAAGTGCCGCTGAATAGCAGGCTGATACTCGGCAAAGTGCCGCTGAATGGCAGGCTGATACTCGGCAAAGTGCTGATACTCGGCAAAGTGCCGCTGAATAGCAGGCTGATTCTCGGCAAAGTGCTGATACTCGGCAAAGTGCAGCTGAATAGCAGGCTGATACTCGGCAAAGTGCCGCTGAATGGCAGGCTGATACTCGGCAAAGTGCTGATACTCGGCAAAGTGCCGCTGAATGGCAGGCGGATACTCGGTAAAGTGCTGCTGAATAGCAGGCGGTTCTCGGTGCTGCATTCCACCTTACGTACCCAAATCAGACTCTTGTCAGCGGGATCGTGCCCAAAGTATTTGTTTAACTCTTCCAGGTTCTCTTTTATTATTTCCCCAGTCTCATTTTTTAAGAGCCTTTGTTCCATTTGACCTCTCTCTTCCTTTTTACATATTTAAATAAGCTCTTGCTGACCTTTTTTTACGGTACTTGCTAATTTACCCTTTGACCTTTTTTACGGTACTTGCTAGTTTACCCTCTGACTTTTTTTTACGGTACTTGCTAGTTTACCCTCTGACCTTTTTTTATGGTACTTGCTAGTTTAGCCCTGCGGTCGACTACAGTAAATGGACGACCGCCGAGCATTCTGGGTATTTATACCTCGCTCTGGAGGCGGGGTTATCTCAGCCTCTCGACCAATCGGGGAGCCGTCACATGACTGGTCTCAACCAATCGGTCGAGAGGCATATGACCGACCAGGGCCAATGGTAAGCCAGTGTTCTGCATCAATGGGCAGGGAATGGCGAAGGGGAAGCGGGAGTATTCGTCGATTACCGGCAGGAAGTAAATATTGTGGTTGCTAGAGGGAAGGGGCCCCTTGAAGTCAATGCTAAGACGTTCGAAGGGGCGGGATGCTTTGATCAGGTGTGCGCGCTCGGGGCGGTAGAAGTGCGGTTTGCACTCGGCGCAGATGTGGCAGTCACGGGTTACTGACCTGACTTCCTCGATGGAGAAAGGCAGGTTGCGGGCCTTAATGAAATGGTGTAGACGGGTCACCCATGGATGGCAGAGGTCCGCGTGGAGGGAGCGGAGGCGGTCCATCTGCGTGCTGGCGCAGGTACCGCGGGACAGGGCATCAGGAGGCTCATTCAGCTTCCCAGGGCGATACAAGATCTCATAGTTGTACGTGGACAACTCGATTCGCCACTGCAAGATCTTGTCATTCTTAATCTTGCCCCTTTGTGCATTATCAAACATGAAGTCTACTGACCGTTGGTCTGTGAGGAGGGTAAACTTCCTGCCGGCCAAATAGTGCCTCTAATGTCGCACAGCTTCGACTATGGCCTGGGCTTCCTTTTCCACTGAGGCGTGGCGGAGTTCGGAAGCCTGGAGAGTTCTGGAGAAGAAGGCCATGGGCCTGCCCGCTTGGTTCAGGGTGGCCGCCAGAGCTACTTCTGATGCGTCGCTCTCGACCTGGAAGGGGAGGGACTCGTCGATGGCGCGCATCGTGGCCTTTGCGATTTCTGCTTTGATGCGGCTAAAGGCCTGGCAGGCTTCTGTCAACGGCGGGAAGGCCGTGGTTTGAATGAGGGGACGGGCCTTGTCCGCGTAGTTGGGAACCCATTGGGCGTAGTATGCGAAGAACCCCAGACAGCGTTTGAGGGGTTTGAGGGTATTGGGGAGAGGGAGTTCCATTAGGGGGCGCATGCGTTCGGGGTCAGGGCCTATCACTCCGTTACGCACTACGTAGCCGAGGATGGCTAGACGGTCGGTGCTAAACACGCATTTATCCTTATTGTACGTGAGGTTAAGGAGTTTTGCGGTTTGGAGGAATTTTCGGAGGTTGGCGTCATGGTCCTGCTGGTCGTGGCCGCAGATGGTGACATTATCAAGATATGGGAAGGTAGCCCGTAATCCGTACTTGTCGACCATTCGGTCCATCTCCCGTTGGAAGACCGAGACCCCATTTGTGACACCGAATGGAACCCTAAGGAAGTGGTAGAGGCGCCCATCAGCCTCAAACGCGGTGTACTTGCGGTCACTCGCGCGGATGGGGAGCTGGTGATAAGCGGACTTAAGGTCCACAGTGGAGAAGACCTTGTATGTCGCGATCTCGTTTACCATGGTAGAGATACGGGGGAGAGGATACGCGTCCAGTTGCGTAAACCGGTTAATGGTTTGGCTATAATCGATGATCATCCGGTTTTTCTCCCCAGTCCGGACCACCAGCACTCGGGCTCGCCAGGGACTGTTGCTGGCCTCGATGACCCCTTCCGTCAGCAACCTCTGGACCTCGGACCTGATGAAGGTCCGGTCCTGGGCGCTGTACCGTCTGCTCCGTGTCGCGACGGGTTTGCAATTGGGGGTGAGATTAGCAAACAGGGAGGGGGGTCCACTTTGAGGGACGCGAGGCTGCAGACAGTGAGGGGGGGTATAGGGCCACCGAATTGGAAGGTCAAGCTCTGCAGGTTGCACTGGAAGTCCAGTCCTAGGAGTGCCGGTGCGCAAAGGTCAGGGAGGACAAGGAGTTTGTAATTTTAAAAACCTTCCCTTGGACCGTGAGGTCCGCGATGCAGCAGCCGGTGATGTGGACGGAGTGCGAACCTGAGGCTAACCCGATTTTGTGTTTTACCGGATGGACAGGGAGCGCGCAGCGTCTTACCGTGTCAGGGTGAACGAAGCTTTCCGTGCTCCTGGAGTCCAGCAGGCAGCCCGTCTCGTGGCCGTTGAGGTGGATCAGCGTCGTTGTTTTGGTGAGCGTGCGTGGCCGTGACTGGTCGAGTTGAATGGCCGCGAGCCGTGGAGAAGAACCATCGTCGTAGTCGTCGTCAGCCGAATAGTTGCTGGCAGAACCTTGTGTGCCAGTCCAGGATGGTGGTGCCGAGGATCCGCACCTGGAGTCGGTGCCCCAAGATGGCGGCGCCCAGGACCCGCACCTGGAGTCGGGGCCCCAAGATGGCGGCGCCCAGGACCCGCACCTGGAGTCGGTGCCCCAAGATGGCGGCGCCCAGGACCCGCACCTGGAGTCGGTGCCCCAAGATGGCGGCGCCCAGGACCCGCACCTGGAGTCGGTGCCCCAAGATGGCGGCGCCCAGGACCCGCACCTGGAGTTGGGGCCCCAAGATGGCGGCGCCCAGGACCCGCACCTGGAGTCGGTGCCCCAAGATGGCGGCGCCCAGGACCCGCACCTGGAGTCGGTGCCCCAAGATGGCGCCGCCCAGGACCCGCACCTGGAGTCGGTGCCCCAAGATGGCGCCGCCCAGGACCCGCACCTGGAGTCGGTGCCCCAAGATGGCGGCACCCAGGACTCGCACCTGGAGTCGGTGCCCCAAGATGGCGGCACCCAGGACTCGCACGTGGTGCCGGGGCACAAGATGGCAACGCCCGCGGGACCCTCGTTGTTGGTGGGGGCGGGGTTAGCGGTGCCGGCGGGCTGATCGGAGCGGCTGAGAGCGGGGGCAGAGAGGCGCGCAGGCCGGACGCAGGGGCCTGGGGGCGGGGGGGGGGGGGGAGAGATTTGCGCGGTGCGCTGGAAGGGCCCGGAGGAGATGGGGAGGCGCGCAGGGGCCTGGGGGCGGGGGGGAGAGATTTGCGCGGTGCGCTGAAAGGGCCCGGAGAAGAGGGGGAGGCGCGCAGGCCGGGTGCAGGGGCCTGGGGGCGGAGAGATTTGCGCGGTGCGCTGGAAGGGCCCGGAGGAGAGGGGGAGGCGCGCAGGCCGGGTGCAGGGGCCTGGGGGCGGAGAGATTTGCGCGGTGCGCTGGAAGGGCCCGGAGGAGAGGGGGAGGCGCGCAGGCCGGGTGCAGGGGCCTGGGGGCGGAGAGATTTGCGCGGTGCGCTGGAAGGGCCCGGAGGAGAGGGGGAGGCGCGCAGGCCGGGTGCAGGGGCCTGGGGGCGGCGAGGAGAGATTTGCGCGGTGCGCTGAAAGGGCCCGGAGAAGAGGGGGAGGCGCGCAGGCCGGGTGCAGGGGCCTGGGGGCGGGGGGGCGGAGAGATTTGCGCGGTGCGCTGGAAGGGCCCGGAGGAGAGGGGGAGGCGCGCAGGCCGGGTGCAGGGGCCTGGGGGCAGGAGGGAGAGATTTGCGCGGTGCGCTGGAAGGGCCCGGAGGAGAGGGGGAGGCGCGCAGGGGCCTGGGGGCGGGGGGGAGAGATTTGCGCGGTGCGCTGAAAGGGCCCGGAGGAGAGGGGGAGGCGCGCAGGCCGGGTGCAGGGGCCTGGGGGCGGGGGGGGGGAGAGAGTTGCGCGGTGCGCTGGAAGGGCCCGGAGGAGAGGGGGAGGAGCGCAGGCCGGGTGCAGGGGCCTGGGGGCGGGGAGGAGAGAGTTGCGCGGTGCGCTGGAAGGACCCGGAAGGGCCTGGATGAGAGGGGGAGGCGTGCAGGCCGGGCGCAGGGCCCGGGGGCGGGGGGGGGGAGAGATTGGCGTGGTGTGCTGGTTATCACAGATTATCTTCTCCCTCTTTGTTCCATTTTTGGTTATCTTTTGTTGGTTTTTAAAATTTCCCAACCTTTTGGTTTACCACTAATTTTTACCTCATTGTACGTTTTTTCTTTAAGTCGAATACTATCTTTCACTTCCTTGGTTAACCGTGGTTGATTTCTCCCCTTCCTAGAATCCTTCTTCCTCACTGTGGTAGATTTGCGTTGTGAGTCATGAACTATTTTCAGAGAGTCTGCCATTGCTGATCAATCGTCTTTCCTGTTAAACGTCTTTCCTAGTCCGCTCCAGTCAACTTTGCCCTCATTCTTTCAGAATTACCCTTATTTAAGTGTTGCACAGCTGTTTGAGACCCATGTCCTCTCTCTCAAATTGACTGCTAAATTCCACCATGTTATTGTCTGAGATTGTTTATTCGCAGAATCATAGAATCCCTTCAGTTCAGAATGAGGCCAATCGGCCTATCGAGTCCATACTGACCCTCCGAACAAGAACCCTACAAAGGCCCAGTCCCCCACCCCATGCCCGCAACCCCATAACCCCAGCTAACCCTTTGGAAAGAACAGCCAATTTATCATGGCCAATCCACTTAACCTGCACATCTTTGGACTGTAGGAGGAAACCGGGGAACCGAGAGGAAACCCACGCAGAACGTGGTGAATGTGCAAACTCCACACAGTCACCCGAGAATGAAACTGAACTCGGGTCCCTGGCGATGTGAGACGGCAGTGTTAATCATTGTGCCAACTTTCTTAAACCTATTAAACCTGCCTCAATTCACATTACCAAATCCAAAATAGCCCGATCCCTGGTTGGATGCATTACGGATTGTTTTCGGAAATTGTCCCGAATACACACTTTCTCATGACTACCTCTGCCAATTTAATTTTCCCAATCTACATGAAGATTAAAGTCACCCATGATTAAAGTACTGCCTTTTTTACATGTCTTTATTATCTCCTGACTTATCCTCTGTCCTACAATATAGCAACAATATAACAACGGTGCCTTTACTGCCTCAGGAAACTAAGGGAATTCGGCATGTCCACATTAACCCTTATAACTTTTACAAACGCACTGTAGAAAGTATCCTATCGGGCTGCATCACAGCCTGGTATGGCAACTGCTCAGCCCAGGACTGCAAGGAACTTCAGAGAGTCGTGAACACAGCCCAGTCCATCACACAAACCTGCCTCCCATCCATTGACTCGATCTACACCTCCCGCTGCCTGGGGAAAGCGGGCAACATAATCAAGGATCCCTCCCACCCAGCTTACTCACTCTTCCAATTTCTTCCATCGGGCAGGAGATACAGAAGTCTGAGAACACGCATGAACAGACTCAAAAACAGCTTCTTCCCCATAACACCCTCTTATAGACTGAACTGATTTTTCTATATATCTACTTGTGTACTTATATAATCTTCATGTTCTTCATGTATGGAACAAACTCCTTGGACTGTACGCAGAACAATACTTTTCACTGTACCTCGGTACACGTGACAATAAATTATTCAAAATCAAATCAAATATCGTTACAGTTAGGGGGCCTCTTGACTTCTCACACCAGTGACTCCTTTCCCTTGTGATTTCTCACCTCCACCCATATGGATTCTATATCTTCCCAGCCAAGATCATTTGATGCTATTGTACGTTTCCATCTCGTACTAACAAAGTTACCCCACCATCCTTTCCTTCCTGCCTAACCTTACGAAAAGTCACATACCCGATTGTTTAGTTTCCAGCTTTGATTTCCTTGTAACTACGTCTCCGTAATGACAAGATCAGAACCAGCGTTAATTCAATTATTTTCCATTGAATACTATCTATCGTGCATTTAAGTAAAGAACCAATAATTTTGCCTTGTTACAATTTTTCCCTTTTGAGCCTATTTGTGCTCTGTTTTCCTGATGGTTCACTCTGTTGCTTCTTGTCACATTCTGGGTATCGTTACCTAAATAACTGCCTTGCAATGCGACTATATTTTTGTCAGCCACAAATAGGCCCAAATCGAGTTAGTAAAAAATATGTTATTTCTTACAAAGCAATCATATTTACAATATATATCAGATCTCCTCCAGATCTGCTCTGTTGGTTCATACCTGGCCAGCTTCATATCAAACACAAATGGTGAATGTCCTCGGGCTCTCCACCCCTTAGTGGGAGAGCTTGTACTTGGTGAGACTCACGGGGAGACGGATTGCTCCAACCCCGTAGGTCTCATGCGGGTTATAACACCAATCCTTTTGCTTTGTGAGCCTACATGTCCCCTCCATGGAGCCAGTCCTGACTCTATTTAGTTTAAGGGTGTACTTTGGAATCCCTCAGGACTAATTTTTAAATCTGGGCGGAATTGTTAAACCAGGGAGGAGTAAAGGAGTATTGTATCGCAATCCAACTTTTCATGTTTAATTTTTGGAACAATTCTTGATGCTGAAACTAATTTGTGGGGGGTGATTCTCCGATAGGGAGGCCAAGTATTCGCGCCGTCGTGAACAACTTCGCATTTCACGACGGCGGGAACAGGGTCCGGGCACGACCTATTCTGCCCGGCCCGGACTCAACATGGGGTCGGTGTTCAGGGGCCGGCCGCGCCGGGGGAGGGGGGGGAGAGGCCGTCCGCCGATCAGTGGGCCTCGATCGTGGGCCAAACCCCATCGGAGGCCCACCCTCCCCCGGTGAAGGAGCCCTCTTTCCCCCCCCCCCCCCCCCCCCCCCCCCACCCCCCCCCTCCCCAACAGGCCACCCCCCGAGCGTCCCCACAGAGCTCCCGCCGGCAGCGACCAAGGGTGAACGGCGCCGCGGGACTCTGTCGTGTCAGAGCGGCCGCTCGGACCATCTGGGCCGGAGAATCGGCAGCCCCGCCCCGCACCAAACGCGCCGGCGCAAATGGCGCCGAATCTCTGCACTTCGGAGATTCGCGCGCTGGCGCGGGGCGTCATGGCGCAGTTGCTCCGATTCTCCGGCCCGCCGTGGGGCTCGGAGAATCACCCCCGTGGTTCTGTGACTCTGTTCCACAATGTTCTGAGCCAGAGTTCCATTCTGTGATCTTCCGGATTCCAGGTGGCCAACACTGTGGCAAACACCACAGGTAACACATTGCATGTATTACGGTACTGCCGCTATATTACAGGTACCACAGTAAATCCCAGCCTGCTGGCTCCTCCCAGCAGGCGGAGTATAAAAGTGTACGCTCTCCTGCGCTGCTCCCATTTCTGGTTTCAGCTGCAGGAGGCACAACATCTTGTGCAATAAAGCCTCGATTGTTTCACCATTCTCGTCTCGTGGTCATTGACGGTACATCAATTTATTGCACAAGATTTTAAAAGATGAACATCTTAATCAAACCTGATCGCCTGGAGCTGAGCCCTTACGCAGCCAATGCCACATCCTCCTTCGAGCACTGGCTAGCCTGCTTTGAAGGCTCCCTCAGAGCAGCCGCTGAAGAACTCTCAGACCCACAGATGCTCCAAGTCCTCTAATCATGGGTGTGACATCAAGTTTTTCCCCTCATCCGGGATGCGCCCACCTACACAGAAGCGATGACGCTACTAAAGGGACAGTACATTAAGTCGGTGAATCAAGTGTACGCCGGGCATCTCCTGGCAAAGAAACGGCAACTCCCGGGGGAAACTCTGGACGATTTCTTGCGGGCCCTACAGATTCTCGGTACTAATCAGGGATGCTTATGTCACGGGCATTAAGTCTACGTACATTCGCCAGCGGTTATTGGAAGGGGGTACACACGAGCTTGCAGAGACGGTGCAGGTTTCTAATTCTCTACCAGTGGACTCCTGTAATCTGGAGGCCTACACCTCCGACCGCGCCGCACCCTCGTGGGCATCGTGGGCCCCACCAGCTGCCGACCCGAGTACACCGCAAGCCTGCGCCGCACGGCTGCCAGCCAACTCCGGTGGGCCCAAATGTTATTTTTGTGGCCAGAGCAAAGATCCCAGGCAGCGCTGCCCGGCACGGAGCGCAACCTGCAACGGATGCGGGAAAAAGGGCCACTTTGTTTCCGTTTGCCAGGCTCGGTCGGTCGCCGCTGTTTCCAGGCCCGGCATTGCTACACCCTCCACCTGTGATCCAGGGGCGCCGCCACCTTCTCCACCACCGCCATCTCCTCCACCACCGCCATCTTCTCCACCACCGCCATCTTCTCCACCACCGCCATCTTCTCCACCATCGCCATCTTCTCCACCACCGCCATCTTCTCCACCACCGCCATCTTCTCCACCACCGCCATCTCCTCCACCACCGCCATCTTCTCCACCATCGCCATCTTCTCCACCACCGCCATCTTCTCCACCACCGCCATCTTCTCCACCACCGCCATCTCCTCCACCACCGCCATCTTCTCCACCACCGCCACCTTCTCCACCACCGCCATCTTCTCCACCACCGCCACCTTCTCCACCACCGCCACCTTCTCCACCACCGCCACCTTCTCCACCACCGCCATCTTCTCCACCACCGCCATCTTCTCCACCACCGCCATCTTCTCCACCACCGCCACCTTCTCCACCACCGCCATCTTCTCCACCACCGCCACCTTCTCCACCACCGCCATCTTCTCCACCACCGCCATCTTCTCCACCACCGCCACCTTCTCCACCACCGCCACCTTCTCCACCACCGCCATCTTCTCCACCACCGCCATCTTCTCCACCACCGCCACCTTCTCCACCACCGCCACCTTCTCCACCACTTCCACCTTCTCCACCACCGCCATCTCCTCCACCACCGCCATCTTCTCCACCACCGCCACCTTCTCCACCACCGCCACCTTCTCCACCACCGCCACCTTCTCCACCACCGCCACCTTCTCCACAACCGCCACCTTCTCCACCACCGCCATCTTCTCCACCACCGCCACCTTCTCCACCACCGCCATCTTCTCCACCACCGCCACCTTCTCCACCACTTCCACCTTCTCCACCACCGCCATCTTCTCCACCACAAGCCACGTGTGGCCCGTGGGCTCCATATTTGATGCCGCCCACCATGTGCGCCCTGTTGGCGCCGCCATCTTCGGCGCCATTTTGGACCACGCCTCAGGACCCCTGCTCATCGGGCCGCTGGCTGCCCACTGATACCTCCACCACCGCCGACCAGCCCAGGACGTCCCAACGTCTTTCGCAGCTCGCCTCCATCACCCTGGATCAGTCTCATCCCCTCATCCTCGCGACCGCTACGTCGATGGTAAAGATCAACGGGCACGAGGCGACCTCCCTTTTTGACTCCGGGAGCACAGAGAGTTTCATCCACCCTGCTACAGTAAGGCACTGTTCCCTCCCGTACTCCCCGTCACCCAGAATATCTCCCTGGCCTCCGAATCTCATTCTGTGGAAATCCGGGGGTACTGTGTCACGACCCTCACCGTTCAGGGCGTAGAGTTCAACAACTTCAGGCTCTATGTCCTCCCCCATCTCTGCGCTGCCCTGTTACTAGGTCTTGATTTTCAATGCCATCTCCAATGCCTTACTTTGAAATTCGGCAGACCCCTGCCCCCCTTCACCATCTCTGGTCTCACGACCCTGAAGGTCGATCCACCTTCCCTGTTTGTGAACCTCACCCCGGACTGCAAACCCGTAGCCACTCGGAGCAGACGTTACAGTGCCCAGAACAGGACCTTCATCAGGTCGGAGATCCAACGGCTTCTGCAGGAGGGGGTTATTGAGGCCAGCAACAGCCCCTGGAGAGCTCAAGTGGTGGTAGTGAAGACTGGGGAGAAGCACAGGATGGTCATTGATGACAGTCAGACCATCAATCGGTACACGCAGCTCGACGCGTACCCACTCCCCCGCATATCTGACATGGTCAATCAGATTGCGCAGTATCGAGTCTTCTCCACAGTAGACTTGAAGTCCGCCTACCACCAGCCTCCCATCATCCCGGAGGACCGCCAATACACTGCGTTCAAAGCAGATGGCCGCCTCGATCACTTCCTTAGTGTTCCCTTCATCGTCACTAATGGGGCCTCGATCTTCCAGCGAGAGATGGACCGAATGGTTGACCAGTACGGGCTGCGGGCCACCTTTTCATACCTCGATAATGTCACCATCTGCGGCCATGATCAGCAGGGCCACGATGCAAACCTCCAAAAATTCCTCCATACCGCTAAACTCCTTAACCTCACCTACCTTAAGGAGAAATGCGTGTTCCGCACCAACCGCTTAGCCATCCTTGGCTACGTAATGGAAAATGGAGTCCTAGGGCCCAACCCCGACCGAATGGCCCCCCCCCCCTGGAAACCCCTCTCCCCCACTGCCCCAAGGCCCTGAAACAATGCCTGGGGTTTTTCTCCTATTACGCCCAGTGGGTCCCTAATTATGCGGACAAGGCCCGCCCACTCATCAAGTCCACAGTTTTTCCCCTGACGGCGGAGGCCCGCCAGACCTTCAACCTCATCAAGGCGGACATCGCCAAGGCCTCCGTGCCATGACTCCCCGGTGCAACTGCGCCATGACGCCCCGTGCCAGCGCGCGATTCTCCGAGGTGCGGAGAATCTGTGCCATTTGCGCCAGCGCGTTTGGGGCGGGGCGGGGCTGCTGATTCTCCGGCCCAGATGGTCCGAGCGGCCGCTCTGACACGACAGAGTCCCGCGGCACCGTTCACCCTTGGTCGCTGCCGGCGGGAGCTCTGTGGGGACGCTCGGGGGGGTGGCCTGTGGGGGGGGGGGGGGGGGGGGGGGGAAGTCGACGAGTCCCTCCCCGTTCAGGTGGAGAGCAATGCATCAGACGTAGCTCTGGCTGCCACCCTCAACCAGGCTGGCAGACCCGTGGCTTTTTTCTCCTGCACCCTCCATGCCTCTGAAATCCGACACTCCTCTGTCGAAAAGGAGGCCCAAGCCATCGTTGAAGCTGTGCGACATTGGAGGCATTACCTGGCCGGCAGGAGATTCACTCTCCTCACTGACCAACGGTCGGTCGCCTTCATGTTTCACAAGACGCAACGGGGCAAGATCAAAAATGACAAGATCTTGAGGTGGAGAATCGAGCTCTCCACCTATAACTATGCAATCTTGTATCACCCGGGAAGCTCAATGAGCCCCCTGATGCCATATCCCGCGGTACATGTGCCAGCGCACAAGTGGACCGACTCCGGGCTCTCCACAATGACCTGTGCCACCTGGGGGTCACCCGGTTCTTCCACTTTGTCAAGGCCCGCAACCTACCCTACTCCATTGAGGAGGTCAGGATCGTAACCAGAGACTGCCAAGTCTGCGCAGAGTGCAAGCCGCACTTCTACCGACCTGATAGGGCGCACCTGGTGAAGACCTCCTGCCACCTTTGAGCGACTCAGCATGGACTTCAAAGGGCCCCGCCCTCCTCCAACCACAAAGTGTACTTCCTCAACGTAATTGATGAGTACTCCCGGTTCCCTTTCGCCATCCCATGCCACGACATGACTTCTGCCACGGTCATCAAGGTCCTGCACAGCATCTTCACTCTGTTCGGTTTCCCCACCTATGCCCACAGCGATCGGGAGTCTCCGGAGTCGCAGGTGACCACACCACCACCAGGACTGAGGCGATCGCAGTGGAGGGTCAGAGCCCCCGACAGACTCAATCTGTAATATTGTTCTTCATCCCTTCTGGACATTTTTTTAAACAGGGGGTGAATGTGGTAAACACCACTGGTAACACATTGCATGTATTACGGTACTGCCACTGTATTACAGGTACCACAGTAAATCCCAGCCTGCTGGCTCCTCCCAGCAGGCGGAGTATAAAAGTGTACGCTCTCCTGCGCTGCTCCCATTCTGGTTCCAGCTGCAGGAGGCACAACATCTTGTGCAATAAAGCCTCGATTGTTTCACCATTCTCGTCTCGTGGTAATAGACGGTTCATCAGACACCAAGCTGTAAACTAAGTTTATTACTCACATAATTTGAAAAGGTAAACACACAACTGCAAAGCATCTGCAGCCTTGTTACAATGTTTTCCCACGTGTTCTATTTGACCTTCGACCCCCATATCAGGTCACCCTAACTGTTATACTCCACTTTGTGACATCAGGTTTACCGATGATCCGGAGTTGTGGAGTTTGAGCTTTGTCCCTCAGTCCTGGATTCATCAAAGTTCTGCAGTCACAGGTTGGTGCTTTGAGATTCATATTGCTTCTTAGTTTTCTGTACCAGATCCTCACTAAACTAAACTAACTAGTTATAGTAGAAACACCTGGTACCATGTCATCACATTTTGTGGTAATATGTCATTATCCAGACTGGTCTGATGAGTTGATGATAAAGAAACCACCAATCTTCAGATTTAAGCAAAACTAATTTATTGAGTAACGATTAATTTAATAAAGCTGGCACCCTCTACAGAGCTATAACTACTAATAAAGTAAGGTTGAATCTGTTAAACAGGAATCTAGAATTTAGTATTAACTAATGATGACTTTGTGTTAACTCTCTCTCTAATCTGAACTACTCCTCGTGCTGTGATCAATACTTCTCCTTTGCTAACTACCCAGCATTCCCTCAGGTCTGATATTTATATTGGGAACTGGTGGAACTCTCGAGTGTTTGAATTACACGGAGATGTAATTCTGAGGGGCTGGTTTAGCACACTGGGCTAAATAGCTGGCTTTTAAAGCAGACCAAGGCAGGCCAGCTGCGCGGGTTCAAGTCCCGTACCAGCCTCCCCGAACAGGCGGTGGCATGTGGTGACTAGGGGCTTTTCACAGTAACTTCATTTGAAGCCTACTCGTGACAATAAGCGATTTTCATTTCATTTCATTTTCATTTCATTTCATTTTTCATTTCAAGATGTAATAATTAACCCTTCACTGGTGGATCTATATACATATTATTACACTAACAACTACAGAATGTTCCATGTTGTAATAAATACATGTGTCCACTACCACAGACATCCTATTTTCATGACATCACACATCATCCTGACTTGGAAATATATCGGCATTCCTTCATCGTCACTGGGGCAAAAATCCTGAAATTCCCTCCCTAACAGCACTGAGGGTGTACCTACACCACATTGACTACAGTGCTTCAAGATGGTGGCTCACCAGCACCTTCTCAAGGACAATTCGGGATGGGCAATAAATGCTGGCATCGCCAGCAATGCCCACATTGTGCCAATGAATTTTTAAAAATTTCATTCCCTGGTCTTGCCCCACAGCCCTTCAATGTCATTGATTTTTGAAAGTTGCTATTGAATCACCTTCCACCTCCATTTAGATCCTTCAGGCAACCAATTCCCACTTGACACTCACCCTCCTTAAAATAGTTCTCTGTTTCTCGGTCATTTGCAAACTACCTTAAATATGTATCCTTTGGTTACCGATTCTTCTGCCAATGAATCAGTTTATAATCACTAAATTAATCAAAACACTTCATTATTCTGAATACTTCCATCAAATTTCCTGCAATAAGAACAATCCACACTTCTTCAATCTCTCTGAAATCCCTCATGCCTGCTACCATTCTATTCAATAATAATAATCATCATTTATTGTCACGAGTAGGCTTCAAATTAAGTTACTGTGAAAAGCCCCTAGTCACCACATTCCGGCGCCTGTTCGGGGAGGCTGGTATGGGAATTGAACCCGCGCTGCTGGCCTGCCTCGGTCTGCTTTAAAAGCCAGCGATTTAGCCCAGTGCTAAACCAGCCCCTTGTGCTTTCCTCTCCAATGCTTTAAAGTTCAGAATTGGTCACTGGGCTCTAACTAAGGTGTTGTAAAGGTTTCACATAAGTTCCTTGTTTTTGAATTCTCCGCCCATTGGAATTCTCTGTCCCACCGACAATGCACCCCCACCCAGGGGTTTCCCAGCTGCCTGGGGTGGCTTCAATCCCGTTGACAAGCGATGGGAAGAGGGAATCCCGCCACCAGTGAACGGTGCGTGGCCGAGAAACATGCAGCTGGGAGAACCAGAGGATGCCAGCACACGTGTGGAACTCTAGCACTCCTGGAACCCGGGCACCATGACATTGCCATCCATTTCTTAAACACCCATTTCTGAAACATACTCTCACCAGGGGCTGGTTTAGCTCACTGGGCTAAATCGCTGGCTTTTAAAGCAGACCAAGGCAGGCCAGCAGCACGGTTCGATTTCCGTACCAGCCTCCCTGAACAGGCGCCGGAATGTGGTGACTAGGGGCTTTACACAGTGACTTCATTGAAGCCTACTCGTGACAATAAGCGATTTTCATTTCATTTCATTTTTCACATGACAGGATGCTGAGGGAGTCGAAAGATCTGACCCAATCCGTGAGTATTCTTGCTGTACTGATGAGCTGAGCTTGGCAGTGCAGGAAATGATGCAAGTGTAGCCCCGTCGAGACCAAACAAAACAGCGTTGAATAGCGCAGAGAAACACTCCATTAAATTACGCCTAAGATATCACATTCATTTTTTTAAACAGCATTTTAAATTTGACCTGCTTACTTCAAAGGCTTGTAACCATACAGAATCGGACTACAAGACAAAGATTGATAGATCTTTATCAAGTAAGAACATTCAGGATATGGAGCCAAGGCTGGTGGGTGGATCGTGAATGGGTGTTGGGAGGGTCGAGGAGCGATTGGTCCTGTCATTCCCCGGTGGTCCTAATTACAGGACAAGCGACCAATGCTACTGGCTTTAAAATGGAGAAATGCAGCCGCAGCTGGCTTTTTAATGGGCTATAATAATAATAACAATAATAATCTTTTCATTGTCACAACTTATTAGGCTGTGTGGAGTCTCCCGGCCCGAAGCGGCAGCAATGTGAGGTCACCTGCCTACACATAGAATTAACGTGAAGCTCTGTGCTTTTTGCACCAAAGCAGGGAGCAGAGTTGCTTCAATTTTGCAGCTGTTGGCAAACAAGACAAGTGAACTGTGAAAGGTCAATGTTCTTTTTTAAAGAGACACAAATATGCAGTTTACCTATTGGACAGGATCTCACAATAGAATAATAATAATATTTTTTATTGTCACAAGTAGGCTTACATTAACACTGCAATGAAGTTACTGTGAAAATCCCCTAGTCGCCACATTCCGGCACCTGTTCGGGTATACAGAGGGAGAATTCAGAATGGCCAATCCACCTAACAGCACGTCTTTTGGGACTTGTGGGAGGAAAAGGGAGTACCCGGAGGAAACCCACGCAGACACGGGGAGAACGTGCAGACTCCGCACAGACAGTGACCCAAGCCGGGAATCGAACCGAGGTCCCTGGTGCTGTGAAGCCACAGTGCTAACTACTGTGCTACTGTGCTGCCCACAATCTCCTGGAGAGAGCTGCACAGGAGAGTCCAAGGCAGGACAGACAGTGGTGTTGTTAGAGCTCTAAGGCCTCTGGTTAACAGCCCTGAAAATAGAAATTTAACTTGAAATAAAGAAGTGAAAGATGATATCTTGAGGTATGATTTTGTCAATTGTGCCAATGCAAAAAGGAGACAAAGCCGATATATGTTATGTGCTGGGAAATACTGGCAAATGAGAGATGTTTCAGATTTTGAAAGAGAAGTGTTGGGTGAGAAATTCCATTCGAGGTTGAGACCCCAGAGTCAGTTATTCACTTCCAGCTGACTCTGAATGAAAAGACTACGTTGCAGCATCTTATCTATAATCCCACATTAAACACACACTAAAAGCCCTTGAGGCTGTCAGCATTCTGGAGTAGCATCTCCCAGGAGTATCCAGTGCTGAGTAAAACATGCATTTTGTTGCTGTTGTTCTTCACAATGACGTACATGTATGAAGTTGGATCTTCCGTTTCCATAAAGATGAAGATGGGCAGCGGGGTAGCACAGTGATTAGCACAGCTCCAGGGTCCCAGGTTCGATTCCCCGCTGGGTCACTGTCTGTGTGGAGTCTGCACGTTCTCCCCGTGTCTGCGTGGGTTTCCTCCGGGTGCTCCGGTTTCCTCTCATAGCCCAAAGATGTGCGGGTTAGGTGGATTGGCCATGATCAATTGCCCCCAGTGTCCAAAAAGGTTAAGTGGGGTTACTGGGTTACGGGGATAGGGTGGAGGTGTGGGCTTGGGTAGGGTGCTCTTTCCAAGGGTCGGTGCAGCCTCAATGGGCAGAATGGTTTCCTTCTGCACTGTAAATTCTATGAACTATGAAGACAGCACAAAGAAACTGGCTGAACTCTGCACCTGATACACGCATCGCCCTCTGCTCCTTTGAACTGATTTAAGTGTGATAGTGAGGTTCCTCTTTCGTATTAAAAGGTGAGTGAACATTGTGTGTTTTGTGAAGGTCGGTTGCCATGTGTCGCGAAGGTCAGTTGCCTTGGGCGGAAGTCTTCCGTAATTGGCGGGGTGGGCAACTCCGGCGGGACGGAGTGGCATGAACCACTCCGGCATTGGGCCACCCCAAAGATGTGGAATCCTCCGCACCTTCAGGGGCTAGGCCTGCACCGGAGTGGTTTGCGTCTCGCCGGCCGGCGGGAAGGGGCTTGGCGCCACGCCAACCAGCGCTGAAGGGCCTCCGCGAGTTGGCGCTTGCGCGGGAGGGCCAGCGCGTGCACAGGGGGCTTCGTTTCCACACCAGCAATGGCAGAATGCTACAGCGGCCGACACGGAGGAATAGAGTGCCCCCCTGGCACAGGCCCGCCCACAGATCTGTGGGCCCCGATCGCGGGCCAGGCCACCGTGGGGGCACCTCCCAGGCCCAGACAATTCGGGCGGCCCTGGCGCCCATTGAGTCGCACCGGTCCCCGCCATTCTCCGAGGCAGGCGGCGCGATTCACGATGGGGCATTTTTTGGTGGGGGCGGAGAATTCGGAGGACGGCGGGGGTGGGGTTCACGCCAACTCCCGGTGATTCTCCGACCCGGCGGGGGGGCGGAGAATCCCACCCCATATGTTGCGACAGTCGGTTGCCACGTGTCGCGAAGGTTGGCTGCCGTGTGTCCAAAGGTTGACCAACGTGTATGACAAAGGTCAGTCAGCATGGGTAGCAAAGGTTGGCTGGTTGCCAGAAGTATGTCGCGGGGAAAAATGTTTGAAAAACATGAATCTATTGAATGACAGTAGGGTTTTGAGGGGCTGAATGGCCTCTTCATGTTGCTATGTTCCAGAGTAGTGTATGACTGATCTGACCAATAATCTGATCGGAGTCCAAATATTTGCAGATTTGGTGGATTGGCCATGATAATACATAAAAAATAATAAATAATTAGTGTTCAAAAGGTTAGGTGGAGTTACTGGGTTACGGGGATTAGTGGGCAGCACTGTAGCACAGTGGTTAGCACAGTTGCTTCACAGCTCCAGGGTCCCAGGTTTGATTCACGGCTTGGGTCACTAGTGTGCGGAGTCTGCACGTTCTCCCCGTGTCTGCGTGGGTTTCCTCCAGGTGCTCTGGTTTCCTCCCACAGCCCAAAGATGTGCAGGTTAGGTGGATTAGCCATGATAAATTGCCCTTAGTGTCCAAAAAAAAATGTTAGCTGGGGTTACGGGGATAGGGTGGAGGTGGGGGCTTGGTTAGGGTGCTCTTTCCAAGGGCCAGTGGTATCTATGATAGGGCCGGGGCATGGGCCTAGGTTGGGTGCTCTTTCCAGGGGTTGGTGCAGAATCAATGGGCCGAGTGGCCTCCTTCTGCATTCCAGAGATTATATGATTCTAACACCCATGGGTGTTTGTGCAGAACACAAATTCAGAATGTCACAGGAGCCACCGGCCTGGCCTTTGTGAATGATGTAATCACACAATCAGCAATAATTCTTTGTCAGCTTGTCACCTGCGACCATCTGTGCAAAGGGCAGCTTCGATGCCTGAACAGGAACGTTGTGTGTATTAGTGACTGCCAAGTTAACAGGGCTGATACTGAAAAGAGGGGTAGTTTGTATAAGGAACAGAGCAAATGCACCCTGTAACTGCTAATCTTGTGCAATAAAACTGGGTGGGGCAGTGCGAACACATTCCACGGGCAGTTAGATACAGGTTCAGCAAGTCTAGCATGACATGAAAATTCAAACATATTCACAAGGATGAGTCACGATGTAAGGGTCAGGCAAGAGTGAAACTCCTATGAACCACCCACTCCTTTGGATTCCCCAACTCCTCTTACACAATTGTACATAGCACTCGGCTTTGCAGAGTCCAGTTTACCTATTGGAAATGGGATTCGGATAGTTGGGTGGTTGTTTCTGACCAGTGCAGACAATCCCTAATTCCCCTATTGAGATTATTGACTGGCCGACATCACTAGTCTACACAATGTGGTTTCCAGATCACAGTCTGAAAACAGCTTGGTTTTGAAATCCTCATCCATGTTTTCAAATTCTTCCAAGATCTTGCCTCTCCCTGTCTCTGCAATCTCCTCCAGCCCCATAAAGCTCCGCGATCACTCTGCTCATCTGATTCTCATCACGCAGAGGGTGGTGAGTCCCTGGAACGCGTTGCCAGGGGAGGTTGTGGAAGCAGATACATTAACGGGGTTCAAAGGGCATCTTGACAAACACATGGATAGGATGGGTACAGAGGGAAACAGCACAAGGAAGTGCTGAGTCTGAGGTGGTGTCCTCTGCTTCTAGTTTTTCCTACAAGTGGAAACATCCTCTCCACATCCACTCTATCCATGCCTCGCAGTATCTTGTACGTTTCAATAAGATCCCCTCTCATCCTTCGCGTACAGACCCAGAGTCCTCAAACGTTCCTCATACGACCAGTTCTTCATTCCGGGGATCATTCTTGTGAACCTCCTCTGGACCCTTTCCAAGGTCAGCACATCCTTCCTTAGATACGGAGCCCAAAACTGCTCACAATACTCCAAATGGGGTCTGACCAGAGCCTTATACAGCCTCAGAAGTACATCACTGGTCTTGTATTCTAGCTCTCTCGACATGAATGCTAACATTGCATTTGCCTTCCTAACAGCTGACTGAACCTGCACATTAACCTTAAGAGAATCGTGAACAATGACTCCCAAGTCCCATTGTGCTTCTGCACTTCCAAGTACTCCGTGATCTCATCGTTAATAACAGATTAAAATCTTACCAATAACCGAAGTCAGGCTAACCGGCCTAGAATTTCCCGTCTTCTGCCTCCCTCCCTTACTAAACAGGGGTGTTACATTAGCCACTTTCCAGTCCTCTGGGACCCTTCCTGCCTCCAGTGATTCCTGAAAGATCATCACGCATGCCTCCACAATTTCCTCAGCTATCTCTTTGGGGTGTAGTCCATCCGGTCCAGGTGACTAATCCACCTTCAGACTTTCAGTTTCCCGAGAACCTTCTCCTTAGTAATGGTCACTGCACTCACCTCTGTCCGCTGGTGCTCCTGGAGCTCTGAACATAGAACATAGAATATACAGTGCAGAAGGAGGCCATTCAGCCCATCGAGTCTGCACCAACCCACTTAAGCCCTCACTTCCACCGTACCCCCATAACCCAATAACCACACCTAACCTTTTTGGACACTAAGGGCAATTTAGCATGGCCAATCCACCTAACCTGCACGTCTTTGGACTGTGGGAGGAAACCGGAGCACCCGGAGTAAACCCACGCAGACACGGGGAGAACGTGCAGACTCCACACAGACAGTGACACAGCGGGGAATCGAACCTGGAACCCTGGCACTATGAAGCCACAGTGCTATCCACTTGTGCTACCGTGCTGCCCCACTGGTGTATTCCACCGTGAAGACTGATGCAAAGTAACTATTCAGTTCGTCTGCCATTTCTTTGTTTCCTATTATTACTTCTCCAGCTACATTTTCCAGTGGTCCAATGTCTATTTTTGCCTCTCTCATATCTTTTATATATTGAAAAAAATCTCTTCCTATCTTCCTTTATATAACTAGCCAGCTTGCACTCAGACTTCATCATCTCCCCCCTTATTGCTTTTTTAGTTGTCCTCTGCTCACTTTTGAAGGCTTTCCAATCTTCTGGCTTCCCACTAATCCTCACCACTTTGTCTGCTTTTTCTTTAGCCTTTATGCTGTCCTTGACATCCCTCGTCAGCCATGGATGCCTTGTCCTCCCCTTAGCATGTTTCCTCCTCCTTGGAATGAATTTCTGTTGTTCCTCCCGAAGAACCCCCAAAAACTCCTGCCATTGCTGTTCCACTGCCTTCCCTGCTCGGCTCCTTCTCCAATCAACTCTGGCCAGCTCCTCCCTCATAACTTTATAGTTACCCTTACTTAATTGTAATACAGTTACATCTGATTGCAGCTTCTCCCTCTCAAACTGCAGGGTAAATTCTATCATATTGTGGTCACTGCTCCCTAAGGGTTCCTTCACCTTAAGTTCCCTAATCAAGTCTGTCTCATTACACATCATCAAATCCAGAATTGCCTGTTCCCTAGTCGGCTCTGTCACAAGCTGCTCCAAAAAAACATCTCTTAGACATACCACAAATTCCATTTCTTGGGATCCACTACCACCCTGATTTTCCCAGTCCACCTGCATGTTGAAGTCCCCCATGATCATTGTGATCTTGCCTTTTTTACATGCCTTTTCTGTCTCCTGATTTATTTTCTGACCCACATCCTGACTACTGCTCGGGGGCCTGGACATACCTCCCATCAGGGTCTTTTTACCTTTGCGATTCCTCAACTTTGGAGGTAGTGACCACAATTCTGTGACTTTCACTTTAGTTATGGAGAGGGATAGGTGCGTGCAACAGGGCAAGATTTACAATTGGGGGAAGGGTAAATACAATGCTGTCAGACAAGAACTGAAGTGCAGAAGTTGGGAACATAGGCTGTCAGGGAAGGACACAAGTGAAATGTGGAACTTGTTTAAGGAACAGGTACTGCGTGTCTTTGATATGTATGTCCCTGTCAGGCATGGAAGAGATGGTCAAGTGAGGGAACCATGGTTGACAAGAGAGGTTGAATGTCTTGTTAAGAGGAAGAAGGAGACTTATGTAAGGCTGAAGAAACAAGGTTCAGACAGGGCGCTGGAGGGATACAAGATAGCCAGGAGGGAACTGAAGAAAGGGATTAGGAGAGCTAAGAGAGGGCATGAAAAATCTTTGGCGGGTAGGATCAAGGAAAACCCCAAGGCCTTTTACACATATGTGAGAAATATGAGAATGACTAGAGCGAGGGTAGGTCCGATTAAGGACGGTAGCGGGAGATTGTGTATTGAGTCTGAAGAGATAGGAGAGGTCTTGAACAAGTATTTTTCTTCAGTATTTGCAAACGAGAGGGGCCATATTGTTGGAGAGGACAGTGTGAAACAGACTGATAAGCTCGAGGAGATACTTGTTAGGAAGGAAGATGTGTTGGGCGTTTTGAAAAACTTGAGGATAGACAAGTCCCCCGGGCCTGACGGGATATATCCAAGGATTCTATGGGAAGCAAGAAATGAAATTGCAGAGCCTTTGGCAATGATCTTTTCATCCTCACTGTCAACAGGGGTGGTACCAGGGGATTGGAGAGTGGCGAATGTCGTGCCCCTGTTCAAAAAAGGGAATAGGGATAGCCCTGGGAATTACAGGCCATTTAGTCTTACTTCGGTGGTAGGCAAAGTAATGGAAAGGGTACTGAGGGATAGGATTTCTGAGCATCTGGAAAGACACGGCTTGATTAGGGATAGTCAGCACGGATTTGTGAGGGGTAGGTCTTGCCTTACAAGACTTATTGACTTCTTTGAGGAGGTGACCAAGCATGTGGATGAAGGTAAAGCAGTGGATGTAGTGTACATGGATTTTAGTAAGGCAGGGACACCTGCACTGCCTTCCTACTCTTGCTCTGTGTTTTGGTCACCCATTTTCTATCTCCCTCAGTAACTTTCACCTGCAGTGTGACCAACTCGCAAAACGTGCTATCCACGACGACCTCAGCATCGCGGATGCTCCAAAGTGAGTCCATCCGCAGCTCAGAGCCGTCATGCGGTCTAACAGGAGCTGCAGCTGGACACACTTCTTGCACGTGAAGGAGCCAGGGACAGTGGACGTGTCCCTGAGCTCCCACATCGTACACGAGGAGCATGACACGGGACTGGGATCTCCTGACATGTCTTAAACCTTAGGTTAACTTATACAACTGCAAATCCAAAAAACAAATGAAAAACAAACAAAAAAATAGACAAATGAAAAGGAAAACTATTTCCCAGTCATTTACCAGGGATAAAAATCACATCCCCCCTCCACAGCTTCGAATTCCCACCTAGCTACAAATTCCCAAACTCACTCTTCGCTGTGTCTTCTCTGGCTCACTGGGAGAACTCACTGGGAGTGAGTCACCATCACATACCTCCCGCCACTGTCAGCCACCACATTTAACGCCTCAAACGACACCTTCTTCCCCACCAGGATCGCCACCCCCTTACTCTTCTCATCCACCCTGAGTGGAATACCTGGCCCACCCACCCCTTTCTCAGCCGGACCTGGTCCACCACTCTCAGGTGTGTCTCTTGGAGCATGGCCACATCCGCCTTCAGCCTCTTCAGGTGCGCAAATACCCGGGCCCGTTTGACCGGCCCATTCAGCCCCCTCACATTCCAGGTTATCAGCCGGATCCGAGGGCTCCCTGCCCCCCTCCCCTGCCGATTAGCCATACGCCATCCCTTGCCCACCCCCGGCCAGCGTCCCCCGCTCTGCCAGTTTCCCACGGCGGCAATTCCCCCCCTCCAGCACCCCCTGCGTCCTCCAGCTCCTTCCTGACCATTTCAGCAGCAATCTGGTACCCCCCCCCCCCTCCCCAAGGCTAGGAC
This sequence comes from Scyliorhinus canicula, assembly GCF_902713615.1. NCBI lineage: Eukaryota > Metazoa > Chordata > Chondrichthyes > Carcharhiniformes > Scyliorhinidae > Scyliorhinus > Scyliorhinus canicula. The sequence goes on along the minus strand of NC_052150.1, from coordinate 231,140,992 downwards.
CCCTCCTAGCCACGCCCCTCCCTCCAAAGCACTCCCGTGAGCCAGCTAACTTCTGCTGACCCCGGCGACTCCCGCCCTACCTTCGGCTCCTCCCCACGTGGGACTGCCCCTCCTCCATTGTGCCCGTCAACGGGTCCACCCTCCCCCCGCTCTTGTGCGGGAAAATAAAACAGCCAGCAACGGCCTGCGCTTCTCAGCCCCAGCCCCGCCCCCACCATCTCCCAGCGCGGGAAACCCGCAGAAAGCCCGCGCTTTCGTCCTGCCGGGCCACACCTCCTCCAGGGCCACTCCCATTGTCAGTCCCCCCCACCAGCTCCCCGAACTCCCCATTTACCCCTCTGCCCGAACCCGTCCACCCGACCCCTGCAGAAAAACCCATATAGAAAAAACAAAACGACATCACCCCACCCACCCTAAGGCCAACCCACATCTTACACTAAACCAAGCAAATGCAAATACAGTATTATGCAACATCCCCCATCCTAGACCCTCAATTTGAGTCCAATTTCTCAGCATGCACAAAGGCCCACGCCTCCTCCGGGGACTCAAAATAATGGTGCCGATCCTTATAGGTGACCCACAGACGCGCCGGCTGCAACATGCCGAACTTCACACTCCGTCTGTGGAGCACCGCCTTCGTCCGGTTAAACCCGGCCCTCCGCCTCGCCACCTCCGCACTCCAGTCCTGGAAGATCCGCACCTCCGTGTTCTCCCACTTGCTGCTCCGCTCCTTCTTGGCCCACCGGAGCACGCACTCACGATCCACGAACCGATGAAACCGCACCAACACCGCCCGCGGCGGCTCGTTCGGCTTGGGCCTCCTAGCCAGAATTCTGTGGGCCCCCTCTAACTCCAGGGGCCCCTGGAAGGACCCAGCCCCCATCAGCGAGTTTAACATAATCACCACATAGGCCACTAGGTCCGACCCCTCCAGCCCCTCCGTGAGGCCCAGGATCCGCAAATTCTTCCTCCTCGACCGGTTGTCCAGCTCCTCGAACCGCTCCTGCCATCTTTTATGGAGCGCCTTGTGCATCTCCACCTTCCCCGCCATGGCCACGACCTCGTCCTCCCTTTCGGAGGCCTGCTGCTGCAGCTCCCGGGTCGCAGCCCCCTGGGCCGTCTGGGTCTCCATCAGCTCCCTGTTGGTTACCTTCAGGGACTCCAGCAGCTCCAACTTCAGCTCCTGGAAGCAGCGCAGCAGAATCGCCTGCTGCTCCTGGGCCCACTTCCTCAGCTCCTCGAGGTCTTCGCCGGCCGCCATTTTATCTTCCTGCCCCTGTTTTTTCAGAGGTGCATTCCTCGTTTTTTTCTCTGCCCCACTCCTGGTCCAAAGATGTGCGGGTTAGGTGGATTGGCCAGGCTAAATTGCCCGTAATGTCCTAAAAAGTAAGGGGGGGGGGGGTTGTTGGGTTACGGTATAGGGTGGATACGTGGGTTTGAGTGGGGTGTGATCATTGCTCGGCACAACATCGAGGGCCGAAGGGCCTGTGCTGTGCTGTACTGTTCTATGTTCTATGGTCCGGACCATGGGACCGTTGGGGTCGACTCCTGGGCTCTTCCCCTGTTGGGATTCGCCGCCTCAGCTCCGTTGGGAGCCCTGAAAAGAGCCCCAAAGTCCGTTCCCCGCGGGAGCTGCCGAATGTGCGGCTTAACTGCTCATCGCCGCCACCGGAAGTCCCTCGACCATATTAATTAATGAACTTTGGACTCATACATATTATTTGGACTTATTGTGTAATCATCACTCATCATGATTTGCACATGTCATCACTTATCTACCTATTTTGTTCAATTTTCTTTAACACTGTACAGAAAATATGTAACATGAAAAAAGGGGGGGATGTGGTGATATGCATCACTGTAAATACACAATGGGTTAATGTAAATATACTAAAACTAAAGAAACACTAGCGGGAGCACCAGAGACATCATGACACACAGACATTCAACCAATAGGACAGGACGGACAGACAACGGCACTGTTAGATGGTCCGACGCATGCAGCCCAGGAGTGGGTAGATGATGGTAGCAGAGTCCAGGGCACAAGGCCATGGGTGCTGGCATGTGCGGCAGGGTGGGTATTCGGCCATCCCTGGATGGGGGCGGTTGCGGGTGTGTGTGGGGGGGGGGCGGGGTTGGTGCCAGGGGTACAGAGCAGCTGATTCACCCTGGCTACCCTGAGGAGGTCGTGGAGTTTCTTCCAGCACTGCTGCCCAGTCTGGCCGATGTTGCCCACAGCATTGACCGTCTCTGCCACCTGCGCTCAGTCACGGCGAACGGTGGTGCCTGGCGGCCTGCCTCTTGGGCCAGGGTACAGGCTCATCGTTCTTTCCTCCATGGCGTCCACGAGGGTGTCCAGCTCAGCGTGCCTGAACCGTGGCGCTGCTTTCCTTCCAGCCATCTTGTTCGCTGGGATGGTGGGTGTGGGGGATGTGGATCATTTAAGTGTGGCTGTGGCATGTGAGCCTCGTGGGCGCTAATCACGGAGCCGGCAAATCCGGCACCAATTTGCATGGAACCGATTGTGTTCCACGTGGCGATGGTGATGGTGCGATCCCATTCAGAGTAGCTGAATTGGTACCTGTCGTAAAACACCACGGTTCCCATGCCGGCATCAGCACTTCATCTCAAACCCGCAGAATGCAGCCCAACATCCCTGTATCCAGCCTGCCCAGCACTGTCAGAGTTCAGAATGCAGCCCAACATCCCTGTATCCAGCCTGCCCAGCACTGTCAGAGTTCAGAATGAGGCCCAACATCCCTGTATCCAGCCTGCCCAGCACTGTCAGAGTTCAGAATGCAGCCCAACATCCCTGTATCCAGCCTGCCCAGCACTGTCAGAGTTCAGAATGCAGCCCAACATCCCTGTATCCAGCCTGCCCAGCACTGTCAGAGTTCAGAATGCAGCCCAACATCCCTGTATCCAGCCTGCCCAGCACTGTCAGAGTTCAGAATGAGGCCGAACATCCCTGGATCCAGCCTGCCCAGCACTGTCAGAGTTCAGAATGCAGCCCAACATCCCTGTATCCAGCCTGCCCAGCACTGTCAGAGTTCAGAATGCAGCCCAACATCCCTGTATCAAGCCTGCCCAGCACTGTCAGAGTTCAGAATGCAGCCCAACATCCCTGTATCCAGCCTGCCCAGCACTGTCAGAGTTCAGAATGAGGCCCAACATCCCTGTATCCAGCCTGCCCAGCACTGTCAGAGTTCAGAATGAGGCCCAACATCCCTGTATCCAGCCTGCCCAGCACTGTCAGAGTTCAGAATGCAGCCCAACATCCCTGTATCCAGCCTGCCCAGCACTGTCAGAGTTCAGAATGCAGCCCAACATCCCTGTATCCAGCCTGCCCAGCACTGTCAGAGTTCAGAATGCAGCCCAACATCCCTGTATCCAGCCTGCCCAGCACTGTCAGAGTTCAGAATGCAGCCCAACATCCCTGTATCCAGCCTGCCCAGCACTGTCAGAGTTCAGAATGCAGCCCAACATCCCTGTATCCAGCCTGCCCAGCACTGTCAGAGTTCAGAATGCAGCCCAACATCCCTGTATCCAGCCTGCCCAGCACTGTCAGAGTTCAGAATGCGGCCCAACATCCCTGTATCCAGCCTGCCCAGCACTGTCAGAGTTCAGAATGCAGCCCAACATCCCTGTATCCAGCCTGCCCAGCACTGTCAGAGTTCAGAATGCAGCCCAACATCCCTGTATCCAGCCTGCCCAGCACTGTCAGAGTTCAGAATGAGGCCCAACATCCCTGTATCCAGCCTGCCCAGCACTGTCAGAGTTCAGAATGCAGCCCAACATCCCTGTATCCAGCCTGCCCAGCACTGTCAGAGTTCAGAATGCAGCCCAACATCCCTGTATCCAGCCTGCCCAGCACTGTCAGAGTTCAGAATGCAGCCCAACATCCCTGTATCCAGCCTGCCCAGCACTGTCAGAGTTCAGAATGCAGCCCAACATCCCTGTATCCAGCCTGCCCAGCACTGTCAGAGTTCAGAATGCAGCCCAACATCCCTGTATCCAGCCTGCCCAGCACTGTCAGAGTTCAGAATGCAGCCCAACATCCCTGTATCCAGCCTGCCCAGCACTGTCAGAGTTCAGAATGCAGCCCAACATCCCTGTATCCAGCCTGCCCAGCACTGTCAGAGTTCAGAATGCAGCCCAACATCCCTGTATCCAGCCTGCCCAGCACTGTCAGAGTTCAGAATGAGGCCCAACATCCCTGTATCCAGCCTGCCCAGCACTGTCAGAGTTCAGAATGCAGCCCAACATCCCTGTATCCAGCCTGCCCAGCACTGTCAGAGTTCAGAATGCAGCCCAACATCCCTGTATCCAGCCTGCCCAGCACTGTCAGAGTTCAGAATGCAGCCCAACATCCCTGTATCCAGCCTGCCCAGCACTGTCAGAGTTCAGAATGCAGCCCAACCTCCCTGTATCCAGCCTGCCCAGCACTGTCAGAGTTCAGAATGCAGCCCAACATCCCTGTATCCAGCCTGCCCAGCACTGTCAGAGTTCAGAATGCAGCCCAACATCCCTGTATCCAGCCTGCCCAGCACTGTCAGAGTTCAGAATGCAGCCCAACATCCCTGTATCCAGCCTGCCCAGCACTGTCAGAGTTCAGAATGCAGCCCAACATCCCTGTATCCAGCCTGCCCAGCACTGTCAGAGTTCAGAATGCAGCCCAACATCCCTGTATCCAGCCTGCCCAGCACTGTCAGAGTTCAGAATGCAGCCCAACATCCCTGTATCCAGCCTGCCCAGCACTGTCAGAGTTCAGAATGCAGCCCAACATCCCTGTATCCAGCCTGCCCAGCACTGTCAGAGTTCAGAATGAGGCCCAACATCCCTGTATCCAGCCTGCTCAGCACTGTCAGAGTTCAGAATGAGGCCGAACATCCCTGGATCCAGCCTGCCCAGCACTGTCAGAGTTCAGAATGCAGCCCAACATCCCTGTATCCAGCCTGCCCAGCACTGTCAGAGTTCAGAATGAGGCCGAACATCCCTGTATCCAGCCTGCCCAGCACTGTCAGAGTTCAGAATGCAGCCCAACATCCCTGTATCCAGCCTGCCCAGCACTGTCAGAGTTCAGAATGAGGCCCAACATCCCTGTATCCAGCCTGCCCAGCGCTGTCAGAGTTCAGAATGCAGCCCAACATCCCTGTATCCAGCCTGCCCAGCACTGTCAGAGTTCAGAATGCAGCCCAACATCCCTGTATCCAGCCTGCCCAGCACTGTCAGAGTTCAGAATGAGGCCCAACATCCCTGTATCCAGCCTGCCCAGCACTGTCAGAGTTCAGAATGCAGCCCAACATCCCTGTATCCAGCCTGCCCAGCACTGTCAGAGTTCAGAATGCAGCCCAACCTCCCTGTATCCAGCCTGCCCAGCACTGTCAGAGTTCAGAATGCAGCCCAACATCCCTGTATCCAGCCTGCCCAGCACTGTCAGAGTTCAGAATGCAGCCCAACATCCCTGTATCCAGCCTGCCCAGCACTGTCAGAGTTCAGAATGAGGCCGAACATCCCTGTATCCAGCCTGCCCAGCACTGTCAGAGTTCAGAATGCAGCCCAACATCCCTGTATCCAGCCTGCCCAGCACTGTCAGAGTTGAGAATGCAGCCCAACATCCCTGTATCCAGCCTGCCCAGCACTGTCAGAGTTCAGAATGCAGCCCAACATCCCTGTATCCAGCCTGCCCAGCACTGTCAGAGTTCAGAATGCAGCCCAACATCCCTGTATCCAGCCTGCCCAGCACTGTCAGAGTTCAGAATGAGGCCCAACATCCCTGTGTCCAGCCTGCTCAGCACTGTCAGAGTTCAGAATGAGGCCGAACATCCCTGGATCCAGCCTGCCCAGCACTGTCAGAGTTCAGAATGCAGCCCAACATCCCTGGATCCAGCCTGCCCAGCACTGTCAGAGTTCAGAATGCAGCCCAACATCCCTGTATCCAACCTGCCCAGCACTGTCAGAGTTCAGAATGAGGCCCAACATCCCTGTATCCAGCCTGCCCAGCACTGTCAGAGTTCAGAATGCAGCCCAACATCCCTGTATCCAGCCTGCCCAGCACTGTCAGAGTTCAGAATGCAGCCCAACATCCCTGTATCCAGCCTGCCCAGCACTGTCAGAGTTCAGAATGCAGCCCAACATCCCTGTATCCAGCCTGCCCAGCACTGTCAGAGTTCAGAATGAGGCCCAACATCCCTGTATCCAGCCTGCCCAGCACTGTCAGAGTTCAGAATGAGGCCCAACATCCCTGTATCCAGCCTGCCCAGCACTGTCAGAGTTCAGAATGCAGCCCAACATCCCTGTATCCAGCCTGCCCAGCACTGTCAGAGTTCAGAATGCAGCCCAACATCCCTGTATCCAGCCTGCCCAGCACTGTCAGAGTTCAGAATGAGGCCCAACATCCCTGTATCCAGCCTGCCCAGCACTGTCAGAGTTCAGAATGCAGCCCAACATCCCTGGATCCAGCCTGCCCAGCACTGTCAGAGTTCAGAATGCAGCCCAACATCCCTGTATCCAGCCTGCCCAGCACTGTCAGAGTTCAGAATGCAGCCCAACATCCCTGTATCCAGCCTGCCCAGCACTGTCAGAGTTCAGAATGCAGCCCAACATCCCTGTATCCAGCCTGCCCAGCACTGTCAGAGTTCAGAATGCAGCCCAACATCCCTGTATCCAGCCTGCCCAGCACTGTCAGAGTTCAGAATGCAGCCCAACATCCCTGTATCCAGCCTGCCCAGCACTGTCAGAGTTCAGAATGCAGCCCAACATCCCTGTATCCAGCCTGCCCAGCACTGTCAGAGTTCAGAATGAGGCCCAACATCCCTGTATCCAGCCTGCCCAGCACTGTCAGAGTTCAGAATGCAGCCCAACCTCCCTGGATCCAGCCTGCCCAGCACTGTCAGAGTTCAGAATGAGGCCCAACATCCCTGTATCCAGCCTGCCCAGCACTGTCAGAGTTCAGAATGCAGCCCAACATCCCTGGATCCAGCCTGCCCAGCACTGTCAGAGTTCAGAATGCAGCCCAACATCCCTGTATCCAGCCTGCCCAGCACTGTCAGAGTTCAGAATGCAGCCCAACATCCCTGTATCCAGCCTGCCCAGCGCTGTCAGAGTTCAGAATGCAGCCCAACATCCCTGTATCCAGCCTGCCCAGCACTGTCAGAGTTCGATATATTCTAAGCTCCTGTGAATACAGGCCCAGCCAATCCAGTCTCCATAGAGAACCGTTACTGCACACCCTCAAATGCAGCTTTATCCTTTCTTAGATAAGGAGACTAAAACTGCACACAATACTCCAGGTGTGGCCTCACCAAGACCCTGACAGCTGATTGGGTCGGCTGGGCCTGTATTCACTGCAATTTAGAAGAATGAATGGAGATCTCATTGAAATATAAAATTCTGAGAGGGCTAGGTGGACTGGACATAGGGGTTTTGTTTCCCCTGGTTGGCGGGGGGGTCGAGAACAAGGAGTCACAGTCTCAGGATACAGGGGCGGCCATTTAGGACTGACATAGAACAAAGAAAATTACAGCACAGGAACAGGCCCTTCGGCCCTCCCAGCCTGCGCCGATCCAGATCCTTTATCTAAACTTGTTGCCTATTTTCCAACGTCTACTTCTCTCTGTTCGCCACCCGTTCATATACCTGTCTAGATGCCTCTTAAATGATGCTATCGTGCCCGCCTCTACCACCTCCGCTGGCAAAGCATTCCAGGCACCCACCACCCTCTGCGTAAAAATCTTTCCACGCACATCTCCCTTAAACTTTTCCCCTCTCACCTTGAAATCGTGACCCCTTGTAACTGACATCCCCACTCTTGGAAAAAGCTTGTTGCTATCCACCCTGTCCATACCTCATAATTTTGTAGACCTCAATCAGGTCTCCCCTCAACCTCCGTCTTTCCAATGAAAACAATCCTAATCTACTCAACCTTTCCTCATAGCTAGCACCCTCCATACCAGGCAACATCCTGGTGAACCTCCTCTGCACCCTCTCTAAAGCATCCACATTCTTCTGGTAATGTGGCGACCAGAACTGCACGCAGTATTCCAAATGTGGCCTAACCAAAGTCCGATACAACTGTAACATGACCTGCCGACTCTTGTACTCAATACCCCGTCCGATGAAGGCAAGCATGCTGTATGCCTTCTTGACCACTCTATCAACCTGCGTTGCCACCTTCAGGGTACAATGGACCTGAACTCCCAGATCTCTCTACATCAATTTTCTCCAGGGCTCTTCCATTGACCATATAGTCTGCTCTTGAGTTAGATCTTCCAAAATGCATCACCTCGCATTTGTCTGGATTGAACTCCATCTGCCATTTCTCTGCCCAACTCTCCAATCTATCTATATTTTGCTGTATTCTCTGACTGTCCGCCTCGCTATCTGCAACTCCACCAATCTTAGTATCATCTGCAAACTTGCTCATCAGACCACCTATACCTTCGTCCAGATCATTTATGTGTATCACAAACAACAGTGGTCCGAGCACGGATCCCTGTGGAACACCACTAGTCACGCTTCTCCATTTTGAGACACTCCCTTCCACCACTACTCTCTGTCTCCTGTTGCCCAGCCAGTTCTTTATCCATCTAGCTAGTACACCCTGAACCCCATACGACTTCACTTTTTCCATCAACCTGCCATGGGAAATTTATCAAATGCTTTACTGAAGTCCATGTATATGACATCTACAGCCCTTCCCTCATCAATTAACTTTGTCACTTCCTCAAAGAATTCTATTAGGTTTGTAAAACATGACCTTCCCTGCACAAAACCATGCTGTCTATCACTGTCTATTTTCTTCCAAATGTGAATAGATCCTATCCCTCAGTATCTTGTCCAACAGTTTGCCTACCACTGATGTCAAGCTCACAGGTCTATAATTCCCTGGATTATCCCTGCTACCCTTCTTAAACAAAGGGACAACATTAGCAATTCTCCAGTCCTCCGGGACCTCACCCGTGCTCAAGAATGCTGCAAAGATATCTGTTAAGGCCCCAGCTATTTCGACCCTCGCTTCCCTCAGTAACCTGGGATAGATCCCATCCGGTCCTGGGGACTTGTCCATCTTAATGCCTTTTAGAATACCCAAAACCTCCCCCTTCCTTATGCCAACATGACCTAGAGTATTTAAACATCCATCACTAGCCTCAACATCCATTATCTCTCTTTCTCCTTTGTGAATACCGATGCAAAGTACTCATTAAGAAGCTCACTCATTTTCTCTGACTCTACGCATAAATTCCCTCTTTTGTCTTTGAGTGGGCCAATCCTTTCTCTAGTTACCCTCTTGTTCCTTACATACGAATAAAAGGCTTTGGGATTTTCCTTAACCCTGTTAGCCAAAGATAGTTCATGACCCTTTTTAGCCCTCTTTATTGCGCGTTTGAGATTTGTCCTACTTTCCCGATATTTGGTCGGTGATGAGGGTGAACCTCCTACCTGCGAGGTAGTGCCTCCAGTGATGTATATTTCCTCACTCAGAGGGTGGTGAACCTATGGCATTCTCTCCCACACAAAGCTTTGAGTGATTGATGTACTCGGACTCCCAGGTCCCTTTGTACATCAACATTTCCCAATCCATCACCATTTAACTAACTCAACACAATTTCCATCCCTCATGCTTTGAATCCACCCAGGATTACAGGTACCTCCAGCACATACAATGTTGCTTGGACTGCTGTTCCCGCCGCATCCTGAGACCCACGCTCAGCGCCATGTGCCGCCATACGTACACTGTTGACAACTCTCTCCAGCAGTGCCGACTCATTGTCCTTGTCCCCAGCTTCAGGTGTTGGAGAAACTCAAGATCCAACAACTCATTGATACTAACGCCCATCCAGGTCCCTCCACCCCTTCCCGTCGCTTGGATCCTATTGTTTCTAACCCCAGCCCTTACCGTGTAGTCAGCATACCCTCTGACCCTTCCCTCTGTGTACCCAAACAGGCGCTGGAATGTGGCGACTCGGGGATTTTCACACTAATTCATTGCAGTGTTAATGTCCACTCATCAAGAAAGCACAACAGTGCTTATACGTCCCCAGGAAACTACAGAAATTCGGCATGCCCACATGAACTCTTTGATGTGACCATCAATTCACAAGACACGTGGTTGGAAGTGAACAGTGGTTTTAATAGTCTTACAACTGAGCCTGCCTGCGACGAGATGAACTGGCAGCAGGCTCAGAACTGCAGATCTATATTCTTCCGGTTAGTGGGAGGAGTCATGGGCAGAACTATGGGCGGAGCCAAGGGTGGAGCTCAGTACAAACTCCTCATCTCCCCCTATGGCCAGAGCCGCGCAACTGCTCGTATACCGAGCTTACAGTGTGAATTACTAGGATTGTGATTCACCACACTCTTTTCCAATTCTTACAGATGCACCACAGAAAGCATCCTATCTGGCTGCATCACAGCCTGGTATGGCAACTGCTCAGCCCAAGACCGCAAGAAACTTTAGAGAGTCGTGAACACCGCCCAGTCCATATACTTAATGATCTGTTGAGCCGCTCGCAAAAAAAACTTCTCACTGCGCCGCGCTACACGTGACAATAAACCAAATCCAAATGCCAGCCTACTTGTGACAATAAAATTATTATTATTAGAAAACTGGATGTAAACAGGAGACAGCTCCCATTGTCTGCATTCCAACTAACCCAAGGTGCAGTCAATCTGTCTCCAGGTGATGATGGTGTTGAGATTCAGTCTTGTTGAGATTCACACGTACAATCCTCACCCCTCCCTCCTCCACCCTCTCTCTTATTTCATGGGAAACTTTTCCATTCAAACCCAATGTTCACAGCTCGTTCCAGTCTGGAGACCTTTCATATCCCTCACTGATCAAACCACATTTCCACTCACCATGTGTTTGTCCTGTTCCTGTGTCTGTCCAGTTTCTCCTGCTGTTTCCACCCGCTGACTGTGCTCCTTGTTTGCTCAGTAATTGACAATCTCATCAGTCTCTTTGCTCTGATGATCCTGGCTTCAAATTTTCGCTTACTTTAACATCTGATTTTTGACTCCTCGCCCCAGGAAGGATTTGGATTGATTTATATGAAGATTCTTCTTGGGTTAAATTCAATTCACATTTGATTGAATGTATGAAACAGATCCTGTTTCATTGGAATACAGATTGATATTCAGTCTCGATACTTTCCCAGGCGGTAGTTTATTCAATCAGTGTAGGACCAGACAGAGTATTGGCTCACCACCAGGGGCATTGACAGGCCGTCAGGGGCCTTGGCTGGACATCAGGGGCCTTGACTGACCATCAAGGGGCTTGACTGAATATCAGGGGCCTTGGCAAACCATCAGGGGTCTTGGCTGACCATCAAGGGTCTTGACTGAATATCAGGGGCCTTGACTGACCATCAGGAGCCTTGGCTGACCATCAGGGGTCTTGGCTGACCATCAGGGGTCTTGGCTGACCATCAGGGGTCTTGAGTGAATATCATGGGCCTTGACTGGCCATCAGGGGCCTTGATTGACCATCAGGGCCCTTGGATGCAAGTCAGGGGTCTGGGCTGAATATCAGGGGCCTTGGTTGACCATCAGGAGCCTTGGCTGACCATCAGGGCCCTTGCCTGACTATCAGAGGCCTTGACTGACCATCAAAGGTCTTGGAGGCAAATCAGGGGCCTGGGCTCAATATCAGGGGCCTTGACTGACCATCAGGGGTCTTGGCTGAATATCAGGAGACTTGGCTGACCATCAGGAGCCTTGGATGACCATCAGGGGTCTTGGCTGAATATCAGGAGCCTTGGCTGACCATCAGGAGCCTTGGCTGACCATCAGGAGCCTTGGCTGACCATCAGGGACCTTGGCTGTCCATCAGAGGTCTTGACTGAATATCAAGGGCGTTGATTGACAATCAGGGACCTTGGCTGACCATCAGGAGCCTTGGCTGACCATCAGGAGCCTTGGCTGACCATCAGGAGTCTTGGCTGACCATCAGGGGTCTTGGCTGGATATATGGGGCCTTGGCTGACCATCAGGAGCCTTGGCTGATCATCAGGGACCTTGCTTGATCATCAGGGGTCTTGATTGACCATCAAGGGCCTTGGATGCAAATCAGGGTTCTGGGCTGAATATCACGGGTCTTGGCTGACCATCAGGGGCCTTGGCTGACCATCAGGGGCCTTGGCTGACCAACAGGGGCCTTGGCTGACCATCAGGGGTCTTGAGTGAATATCATGGGCCTTGACTGGCCATCAGGGGCCTTGATTGACCATCAGGGCCCTTGGATGCAAGTCAGGGGTCTGGGCTGAATATCAGGGGCCTTGGTTGACCATCAGGAGCCTTGGCTGACCATCAGGGCCCTTGCCTGACTATCAGAGGCCTTGACTGACCATCAAAGGTCTTGGAGGCAAATCAGGGGCCTGGGCTCAATATCAGGGGCCTTGACTGACCATCAGGGGTCTTGGCTGAATATCAGGAGACTTGGCTGACCATCAGGAGCCTTGGATGACCATCAGGGGTCTTGGCTGAATATCAGGAGCCTTGGCTGACCATCAGGAGCCTTGGCTGACCATCAGGAGCCTTGGCTGACCATCAGGGACCTTGGCTGTCCATCAGAGGTCTTGACTGAATATCAAGGGCGTTGATTGACCATCAGGGACCTTGGCTGACCATCAGGAGCCTTGGCTGACCATCAGGAGCCTTGGCTGACCATCAGGAGTCTTGGCTGACCATCAGGGGTCTTGGCTGGATATATGGGGCCTTGGCTGACCATCAGGAGCCTTGGCTGATCATCAGGGACCTTGCTTGATCATCAGGGGTCTTGATTGACCATCAAGGGCCTTGGATGCAAATCAGGAGTCTGGGCTGAATATCAAGGGTCTTGGCTGACCATCAGGGGCCTTGGCTGACCATCAGGGGCCTTGGCTGACCAACAGGGGCCTTGGCTGACCATCAGGGGCCTAGGCTGACCATCAGGAGCCTTGACTGACCATCAGGGGCCTAGGCTGACCATCAGGGGCCTTGGCGGACCATCAGGGGCCTTGGATGGATATCAGGGGCCTTGGCTGACCATCAGGAGCCTTGGCTGGATATCAGGGGCCTTGACTGACCATCACGAGCCTTGGCTGACCATCAGGAGTCTTGGCGGATCATCACGAGCCTTGGCTGACCACCAGGAGCCCTGGCTGACCATCAGGAGCCTGGGCGAATCATCAGGGGCCTTGGCTGACCATTAGGAGCCTTGGCGGACCATCAGGGGCCTTGGCTGACCATCAGGGGCCTTGGCTGGGTTTCAGGGGCCTTGGCTGACCATCAGGAGCCTTGGCTGGATATCAGGGGCCTTGATTGACCATCACGAGCCTTGGCTGACCATCAGGAGCCTTGGCAGACCATCAGGGGCCTTGGCTGACCATTAGGAGCCTTGGCGGACCATCAGGGGCCTTGGCTGACCATTAGGAGCCTTGGCGGACCATCAGGGGCCTTGGCTGACCATCAGGGGCCTTGGCTGACCATTAGGAGCCTTGGCGGACCATCAGGGGCCTTGGATGACCATCAGGGGCCTTGGCTGACCATCAGGGGCCTTGGCTAGGTTTCAGGGGCCTTGGCGGACCATCAGGGGCCTTGGCTGACCATCATGAGCATTGGCGGACCATCAGGGGCCTTGGCTGACCATCATGAGCCTTGGCTGGGTTTCAGGGGCCTTGGCGGACCATCAGGTCCCTTGGCAGCCTTGGCTAAATATCGCAGACTTGATAAATATCAGGGATTTGGCTGATCGTTATGGGCCTTGGCTGAATATCCAGGCCTTGGCTGACCATCAGGCATTGGTTAAACAGACAGTGCTTTGCCTGAAAAGGCCATCTAGGCACCAGGTAGAAGATTTCTGATTCAATGTGGTCAAAATCCTCAGCACTTCCGAGTGAAGTATCCTTCTATACCCATGTATCTGTCAAGATGCCTTTTGAACGCCGTTAATGTATCTGCTTCCACAATCTCCCCTGGCAACTCATTCCAGGCACTCACCACCCTCTGTGTAAAAAACCTGCCTCGCACATCTCCTCTACACTTTGCCCCACGGGCTTTAAACCTCTGACCCCTGGTGACTGACCCCTCCACCTTGGGAAAGAGTGCCTGCCCATCCATTCTATCCATGCCCCTCATAATCTTGTAGACCTCTCACCCCTCAACCTCCGTCTTTCTAATGAAAACAGTCCAAGTCTATTCAGCCTCTCCGCATAGCTAACACCCTCCAGACCAGGCAACATCCTGGTAAACCTCCTCTGCACCCTCTCCAAAGCCTCCACATCCTTCTGGTAGTGTGGCAGCCAGAATTGATCGCAACATTCCAAGTGCGGCCTTACAAAGGTTCTATACAACTGTACCATGATTTGCCAGTTTTTATACTCGATGCCCCGTCCAATAAAGGCCAGCATTCCGTCTGCTTTCGTGACTACCTTGTCCACTTGTGTTGGAATCTTCAAAGATCTGTGGACCTGGACGCCCAGATCTCTCTGACTTTCTATATTCCTGAGAGTTTTGCCATTTACGGTATATTTTCCCTCTATGTTAGACCGACCAAAATGCATGACCTCACATTTGTCTGGATAAAACTCCATTTGCCATTTCTCTGCCCAAGTCTCCAACTTGTCTATGTCCTGCTGTATCTTCTGACAATCCTCAACACTATCTGCCACTCCACCAACCTTGGTGTCTTCCGTGAACTTACTAATCAGACTGGCTACATTTCCTCCAAATCGTTTATGAATACTACAAACAACAATGGCCACAGCATAGATCTAAATCACAGATTTAAAAGCTAACAGAAGACAACTAAAAAAGCAATAAGGGGGGAGATGATGAAGTATGAGTGCAAGCTAGCTAGTTATATAAAGGAAGATAGGAAGAGATTTTTTTCAATATATAAAAGATAAGAGAGAGGCAAAAATAGACATTGGACCACTAGAAAATGTATCTGGAGAAGTAATAATAGGAAACAAAGAGATGGCAGACAAACTGAATAGCTACTTTGCATCAGTCTTCACGGTGGAAGACACCAGTGGGATGTCAGAGCTCCAGGAGAACCAGGGGGCAGAGGTGAGTGCAGTGACCATTACTAAGGAGAATGTTCTGGGTAAACTAATAGGTCTGAAGGTGGATAAATCACCTGGGCCAGATGGACTACACCCCAGGGATGTAAACGGGATAGCTCAGGAGATTGTGGAGGCATTGGCGGTGATCTTTCAGGAATCACTGGACGCAGGAAGGGACCCAGAGGACTGGAAAGTGGCTAATGTAACATCCCTGTTTAAGAAGGGAGGGAGGCAGAAGATGGGAAATTATAGGCTGGTTAGCCTGACTTCGGTCACTGGTAAGATTTCAGAGTCCATTATTAAAGATGAGATCGCAAAGTACTTGGAAGTGCATGGTAAAATAGGACTGAGTCAGCACGGCTTTCTCAAGGGGAGGTCATGTCTGACAAATCTGTTAGAGTTCTTTAAGGAAGTAACAAAGAATTTAGACAAAGGAGAACCACAAGACGTGATTTATTTAGATTTCCAGAAGACCTTTGACAAGATGCCGCATAGGAGACTGTTAAATAAGTTAAGAGCCCGTGGTGTTCAGGGTAAGATTCTGGCATGGATAGAGGATTGGCTGACTGGCAGAAGGCAGAGAGTGAGGATAAAGGGGTCTTTTTCAGGATGGCAGCCGGTGACTAGTGGTGTGCCTCAGGGGTCTGTGCTGGGACCACAACTTTTTACAATATACATTAATGATCTGGAGGAAGGAACTGAAGGCTTGGTTGCTCAGTTTGCAGAAGTAACAAAGATCTGTGGAGGGGCAGGTAGTATTGAGGAAGCAGGGGAGCTGCAGAAGGACTTGGACAGGCTAAGAGAATGGGCAATGCAGTGGCAGATGGAATACAATGTGGAAAAGTGTGAAGTTATGCACTTTGGAAGGAGGAATCTAGGCATAGACTATTTTCTAAATGGGAAGATGCTTCAGAAATCAGAGCACAAAGGGACTTGGGAGTCCTTGTTCATGATTCTCTTTAGGTTAATGTGCAGGTTCAGTCAGCAGTTAGGAAGGCAAATGCAATGTTAGCATTCATGTCGAGAGGGCTAGAATACAAGACCAGTGATGTACTTCTGAGGCTGTATAAGGCTCTGGTCAGACCCCATTTGGAGTATTGTGAGCAGTTTTGGGCTCCGTATCTAATGAAGGATGTGCTGGCCTTGGAAAGGGTCCAGAGGAGGTTCACAAGATTGATGGCTGGAATGAAGAGCTTGGCGTATGAGGAATGGTTGAGGACTCTGGGTCTGTACTCGGAGTTTAGAAGGATGAGGGGGGATCTTATTGATACTTACTGCGTGGCCTGGATAGAGTGGACGTGGAGAGGATGTTTCCACTTGTATGAAAAACTAGAACCAGAGGACACCATCTCAGACTAAAGGGACGATTCTTTAAAACAGAGATGAGGAGGAATTTCTTCAGCCAGAGGGTGGTGAATCTGTGGAACTCTTTGCTGCAGAAGGCTGTGGAGGCCAAATCACTGAGTGTCTTTAAGACAGAGAAAGATAGGTTTTTGATCAAGAAGGGGATCAGGGGTTATGGGGAGAAGACAGGAGAATGGGGATGAGAAAAATATCAGCCATGATTGAATGGTTGAGCAGACTCGATGGGCCGAGTGGTGTAATTCTGCTCCTAGGTCTTATGGTCATATGTGGAACTCCACTAGTCACAACCTTCCATTCAGAAAAACACTCTTCTACTGCTACTCTCTGCCTTCTATGACCGAGCCAGTTCTGTATCCATCTTACTACCTCACCTCTGATCCCATGTGACTTCACCTTTTGTACCAGTCTGCCATGAGGCACCTTGTCAAAGGCTTTACTGAAGTCCATGTAAACAACATCCACCACCCTCTACTCATCAATCATCTTTGTCACCTCCTCAAAAATTCAATCAAGTTAGTGATGCAAGACCTCCCCTTCACAAAACCATGCTATCTATCGCTAATTAGTCCATTTGTTTCTAATTGGTGGACTCAGTGTTAGCCAAATCAGAACTCAACTCCAAAGTTTTCTCACAATGTCTGAATACCTCAGCTCCACCCAGCAATCTCCCAAACTGAACACAAATTAACTCCCCTGGGACTCCCCCTTAGTCAAACAGTGCATTCGCCCAGGCGTTTACTCTGGTCAATTTCACCTTTGGCTCCAAAACGTTTTCTGGTCTTCATAACAAAATTATTTTAAAAACACGACTACTGCTGTCAAACACATTCTAACCCAGGCTTCAAACGCTTAAATTGCCAAATGTTTATCGTCCAATAGATCTAAAATCCTACATTCATCACAATTGGGAGGGATTGAGTTGAAATTTCAAGAATATAGATGAGGTTCATAGAATTAATCCAAGCATGAAAGATCTCAAATTGTCAGCATGGGGGGGTGGGGTAGGTTGGGAAACATTGGCCGGGTGCTCTGGCCTCCCCGCGTGTGACATTGGCCGGATTCCCCTGCCTCCCCACGTGTGACATTGGCCGGGTGCTCTGGCCTCCCCACGTGTGACACTGGCCGGGTGCTCTGGCCTCCCCACGTGTGACATTGGCCGGGTGCTCTGGCCTCTCCGCGTGTGACACTGGCCGGGTGCTCTGGCCTCTCCGCGTGTGACACTGGCCGGGTGCTCTAGCCTCCCCACGTGTGACACTGGCCGGGTGCTCTGGCCTCCCCGCATGTGACACTGGCCGGGTGCTCTGGCCTCCCACGTGTGACATTGGCCGGGTGCTCTGGCCTCCCCGCGTGTGACATTGGCCGGATTCTCTGGCCTCTCCGCGTGTGACACTGGCCGGGTGCTCTGGCCTCCCCACGTGTGACACTGGCCGGGTGCTCTGGCCTCCCCGCATGTGACACTGGCCGGGTGCTCTGGCCTCCCACGTGTGACATTGGCCGGGTGCTCTGGCCTCCCCGCGTGTGACATTGGCCGGATTCTCTGGCCTCTCCGCGTGTGACATTGGCCGGGTGCTCTGGCCTCCCCGCGTGTGACACTGGCCGGGTGCTCTGGCCTCTCCGCGTGTGACACTGGCCGGGTGCTCTGGCCTCCCCGCGTGTGACATTGGCCGGATTCTCTGGCCTCTCCGCGTGTGACACTGGCCGGGTGCTCTAGCCTCCCCACGTGTGACACTGGCCGGGTGCTCTGGCCTCCCCGCATGTGACACTGGCCGGGTGCTCTGGCCTCCCACGTGTGACATTGGCCGGATTCTCTGGCCTCTCCGCGTGTGACACTGGCCGGGTGCTCTAGCCTCCCCACGTGTGACACTGGCCGGGTGCTCTGGCCTCCCCGCATGTGACACTGGCCGGGTGCTCTGGCCTCCCACGTGTGACATTGGCCGGGTGCTCTGGCCTCCCCGCGTGTGACATTGGCCGGATTCTCTGGCCTCTCCGCGTGTGACATTGGCCGGGTGCTCTGGCCTCCCCGCGTGTGACACTGGCCGGGTGCTCTGGCCTCTCCGCGTGTGACACTGGCCGGGTGCTCTGGCCTCCCCGCGTGTGACATTGGCCGGATTCTCTGGCCTCCCCGCGTGTGACACTGGCCGGGTGCTCTGGCCTCTCCGCGTGTGACACTGGCCGGATTCTCTGGCCTCCCCGCGTGTGACACTGGCCGGGTGCTCTGGCCTTCCCGCGTGTGACATTGGCCGGGTGCTCTGGCCTCCCCGCGTGTGACACTGGCCAGGTGCTCTGGCCTCCCCGCGTGTGACATTGGCCGGATTCCCCTGCCTCCCCACGTGTGACATTGGCCGGGTGCTCTGTCCTTCCCGCGTGTGACACTGGCCGGGTGCTCTGGCCTCCCCACGTGTGACATTGGCCGGGTGCTCTGGCCTCCCCACGTGTGACATTGGCCGGGTGTTCTGGCCTTCCCGCGTGTGACACTGGCCGGGTGCTCTGGCCTCCCCACGTGTGACATTGGCCGGGTGCTCCGGCCTTCCCACGTGTGACATTGGCCGGGTGCTCTGGCCTCCCCACGTGTGACATTGGCCGGATTCTCTGTCCTTCCCACGTGTGACACTGGCCGGGTGCTCTGGCCTCCCCACGTGTGACATTGGCCGGATTCTCTGGCCTTCCCACGTGTGACACTGGCCGGGTGCTCTGGCCTCCCCGCGTGTGACATTGGCCTGATTCTCTGTCCTTCCCACGTGTGACACTGGCCGGATTCTCTGGCCTCCCCGCGTGTGACACTGGCCGGGTGCTCTGGCCTCCCCACGTGTGACACTGGCCGGGTGCTCTGGCCTCCCCGCGTGTGACACTGGCCGGGTGCTCTGGCCTCTCCGCGTGTGGCACTGGCCGGGTGCTCTGGCCTCCCCGCGTGTGACACTGGCCGGGTGCTCTGGCCTCCCCGCGTGTGACACTGGCCGGGTGCTCTGGCCTCCCCGCGTGTGACAATTGCCGGATTCTCTGGCAACACCGCGTGCGACATTGGCCGGATTCTCTGGCCTCCCCGCGTGTGACATTTGCCGGATTCTCCTGCCTCCCCACGTGTGACATTGGCCGGATTCTCCTGCCTCCCCGCGTGTGACACTGGCCGGGTGCTCTGGCCTCCCCGCGTGTGACATTGGCCGGATTCTCTGTCCTTCCCACGTGTGACACTGGCCGGGTGCTCTGGCCTCTCCGCGTGTGACACTGGCCGGGTGCTCTGGCCTCCCCACGTGTGACACTGGCCGGGTGCTCTGGCCTTCCCGCGTGTGACACTGGCCGGGTGCTCTGGCCTCCCCACGTGTGACACTGGCCGGATGATCTGGCCTCCCCACGTGTGACATTTGCCGGATTCTCCTGCCTCCCCGCGTGTGACATTGGCCGGGTGCTCTGGCCTCCCCACGTGTGACATTGGCCGGGTGCTCTGGCCTCCCCACGTGTGACATTGGCCGGATTCTCTGGCCTCCCCGCGTGTGACATTGGCCGGGTGCTCTGGCCTCCCCGCGTGTGACACTGGCCGGGTGCTCTGGCCTCCCCGCGTGTGACATTGGCCGGGTGCTCTGGCCTTCCCGCGTGTGACACTGGCCGGGTGCTCTGGCCTCCCCACGTGTGACATTGGCCGGATTCCCCTGCCTCCCCACGTGTGACACTGGCCGGGTGCTCTGGCCTCCCCGCGTGTGACATTGGCCGGATTCCCCTGCCTCCCCACGTGTGACACTGGCCGGGTGCTCTGGCCTCCCCGCGTGTGACTTTGGCCGGATTCTCTGGCCTCCCCACGTGTGACACTGGCCGGATTTCCTGGCCTCCCCGCGTGTGACATTGGCCGGGTGCTCTGGCCTCCCCGCGTGTGACACTGGCCGGGTGCTCTGGCCTCCCCGCGTGTGACATTGGCCGGACTCTCTATCCTTCCCACGTGTGACACTAGCCGGGTGCTCTGGCCTCCCCACGTGTGACACTGGCCGGGTGCTCTGGCCTCCCCACGTGTGACACTGGCCGGGTGCTCTGGCCTCCCCACGTGTGACATTGGCCGGATTCTCTGGCCTCCCCGCGTGTGACATTGGCCGGATTCTCTGGCCTCCCCACGTGTGACTTTGTCCGGGTGCTCTGGCCTCCCCGCGTGTGACATTGGCCGGGTGCTCTGGCCTCCCCACGTGTGACATTGGCCGGGTGCTCTGGCCTCCCCGCGTGTGACATTGGCCGGGTGCTCTGGCCTCCCCACGTGTGACACTGGCCGGGTGCTCTGGCCTCCCCACGTGTGACACTGGCCGGATTTCCTGGCCTCCCCGCGTGTGACATTGGCCGGATTCTCTGGCCTCCCCGCGTGTGACACTGGCCGGGTGCTCTGGCCTTCCCGCGTGTGACATTGGCC
Source organism: Scyliorhinus canicula (assembly GCF_902713615.1). Classification (NCBI taxonomy): domain Eukaryota; kingdom Metazoa; phylum Chordata; class Chondrichthyes; order Carcharhiniformes; family Scyliorhinidae; genus Scyliorhinus; species Scyliorhinus canicula. Next base: position 231,120,196 of record NC_052150.1, on the reverse strand, counting down.
GGGTGCTCTGGCCTTCCCGCGTGTGACACTGGCCGGGTGCTCTGGCCTCCCCGTGTGTGACATTGGCCGGGTGCTCCGGCCTTCCCACGTGTGACATTGGCCGGGTGCTCTGGCCTCCCCGCGTGTGACATTGGCCGGGTGCTCTGGCCTCTCCGCGTGTGACATTGGCCGGGTGCTCTGGCCTTCCCGCGTGTGACATTGGCCGGGTGCTCTGGCCTTCCCGCGTGTGACACTGGCCGGGTGCTCTGGCCTCCCCGTGTGTGACATTGGCCGGGTGCTCCGGCCTTCCCACGTGTGACATTGGCCGGGTGCTCTGGCCTCCCCGCGTGTGACATTGGCTGGGTGCTCTGGCCTCCCCACGTGTGACATTGGCCGGGTGCTCTGGCCTCCCCACGTGTGACACTGGCCGGATTCTCTGGCCTCCCCGCGTGTGACATTGGCCGGATTCTCTGGCAACACCGCATGTGACATGTTTCTCAGTGTCTGGAGGGATTCGGAGCACATCGCTGTCAATGACATTTACCATTGAATCCACCCCATGCCGTCAGGAAGCACAATGTAAACAGCTGAAAGCTCTCACCCCTGGAGTTCAGAAGAATGAGATGTGATCCAATTGAAACATCTAAATTCTAAAGGTTAGATGCAAAGAAAACGTTTGTCCTGGCTGGGGAATCTTGAACCAAGAAAATAGTTCAGAAAAAGGGGTCAGCCATTTGGGTGTGAGCATTGTGGATTGTGGATGTCTGTCACTGGCTTTATTCAGTCAGTCAGTCACTGGCTTTATTCAGTCAGTCAGTCACTGACTATATTCAGTCAGTCAGTCACTGGCTTTATTCAGTCAGTCAGTCACTGACTATATTCAGTCAGTCAGTCACTGGCTATATTCAGTCAGTCAGTCACTGACTATATTCAGTCAGTCAGTCACTGGCTATATTCAGTCAGTCAGTCACTGACTATATTCAGTCAGTCACTCACTGACTATATTCAGTCAGTCACTCACTGGCTATATTCAGTCAGTCAGTCACTGACTATATTCAGTCAGTCAGTCACTGACTATATTCAGTCAGTCACTCACTGACTATATTCAGTCAGTCAGTCACTGACTATATTCAGTCAGTCAGTCACTGACTATATTCAGTCAGTCAGTCACTGACTATATTCAGTCAGTCAGTCACTGGCTATATTCAGTCAGTCAGTCACTGACTATATTCAGTCAGTCAGTCACTGACTATATTCAGTCAGTCAGTCACTGACTATATTCAGTCAGTCAGTCACTGGCTATATTCAGTCAGTCAGTCACTGGCTATATTCAGTCAGTCAGTCACTGGCTATATTCAGTCAGTCAGTCACTGACTATATTCAGTCAGTCAGTCACTGACTATATTCAGTCAGTCAGTCACTGACTATATTCAGTCAGTCACTGACTATATTCAGTCAGTCAGTCACTGACTATATTCAGTCAGTCAGTCACTGACTATATTCAGTCAGTCAGTCACTGACTATATTCAGTCAGTCAGTCACTGGCTATATTCAGTCAGTCAGTCACTGACTATATTCAGTCAGTCAGTCACTGACTATATTCAGTCAGTCAGTCACTGACTATATTCAGTCAGTCTGTCACTGGCTATATTCAGTCAGTCAGTCACTGGCTATATTCAGTCAGTCAGTCACTGACTATATTCAGTCAGTCAGTCACTGACTATATTCAGTCAGCCAGTCACTGGCTATCTTCAGTCAGTCAGTCACTGACTATATTCAGTCAGTCAGTCACTGGCTATATTCAGTCAGTCAGTCACTGACTATATTCAGTCAGTCAGTCACTGGCTATATTCAGTCAGTCAGTCACTGACTATATTCAGTCAGTCAGTCACTGACATATTCAGTCAGTCAGTCACTGACTATATTCAGCAGTCAGTCACTGCTATATTCAGTCAGTCAGTCACTGGACTATATTCAGTCAGTCAGTCACTGACTATATTCAGTCAGTCAGTCACTGACTATATTCAGTCAGTCAGTCACTGACTATATTCAGTCAGTCAGTCACTGACTATATTCAGTCAGTCAGTCACTGACTATATTCAGTCAGTCAGTCACTGGCTATATTCAGTCAGTCAGTCACTGACTATATTCAGTCAGTCAGTCACTGACTATATTCAGTCAGTCAGTCACTGACTATATTCAGTCAGTCAGTCACTGACTATATTCAGTCAGTCAGTCACTGACTATATTCAGTCAGTCAGTCACTGACTATATTCAGTCAGTCAGTCACTGACTATATTCAGTCAGTCAGTCACTGGACTATATTCAGTCAGTCAGTCACTGACTATATTCAGTCAGTCAGTCACTGACTATATTCAGTCAGTCAGTCACTGACTATATTCAGTCAGTCAGTCACTGACTATATTCAGTCAGTCAGTCACTGACTATATTCAGTCAGTCAGTCACTGACTATATTCAGTCAGTCAGTCACTGACTATATTCAGTCAGTCAGTCACTGACTATATTCAGTCAGTCAGTCACTGGCTATATTCAGTCAGTCAGTCACTGACTATATTCAGTCAGTCAGTCACTGACTATATTCAGTCAGTCAGTCACTGGCTATATTCAGTCAGTCAGTCACTGACTATATTCAGTCAGTCAGTCACTGACTATATTCAGTCAGTCAGTCACTGGCTATATTCAGTCAGTCAGTCACTGACTATATTCAGTCAGTCAGTCACTGACTATATTCAGTCAGTCAGTCACTGGCTATATTCAGTCAGTCAGTCACTGGCTATATTCAGTCAGTCAGTCACTGGCTATATTCAGTCAGTCAGTCACTGGCTATATTCAGTCAGTCAGTCACTGGCTATCTTCAGTCAGTCATTCACTGGCTATATTCAGTCAGTCAGTCACTGCTACTATTCAGTCAGTCAGTCACTGCTATATTCAGTCAGTCAGTCACTGACTATATTCAGTCAGTCAGTCACGACTAATCAGTCAGCACTGACTATATTCAGTCAGTCAGTCACTGACTATATTCAGTCAGTCAGTCACTGACTATATTCAGTCAGGTCAGTCACTGACTATATTCAGTCAGTCAGTCACTGGATCTATTCAGTCAGTCACGTCACTGACATATTAGTCAGTCAGTCACGGCTAATATTTCAGTCAGTCAGTCACTGACTATATTCAGTCAGTCAGTCACTGGACTACTATTCAGTCAGTCAGTCACTGACTATATTCAGTCAGTCAGTCACTGACTATATTCAGTCAGTCAGTCACTGACTATATTCAGTCAGTCAGTCAGTCACTGACTATATTCAGTCAGTCAGTCAGTCACTGGCTATATTCAGTCAGTCAGTCACTGACTATATTCAGTCAGTCAGTCACTGACTATATTCAGTCAGTCAGTCACTGACTATATTCAGTCAGTCAGTCACTGACTATATTCAGTCAGTCAGTCACTGACTATATTCAGTCAGTCAGTCACTGACTATATTCAGTCAGTCAGTCACTGACTATATTCAGTCAGTCAGTCACTGACTATATTCAGTCAGTCAGTCACTGACTATATTCAGTCAGCCAGTCACTGACTATATTCAGTCAGTCAGTCACTGACTATATTCAGTCAGTCAGTCACTGACTATATTCAGTCAGTCAGTCACTGACTATATTCAGTCAGTCAGTCACTGACTATATTCAGTCAGTCAGTCACTGACTATATTCAGTCAGTCAGTCACTGACTATATTCAGTCAGTCAGTCACTGACTATATTCAGTCAGTCAGTCACTGACTATATTCAGTCAGTCAGTCACTGACTATATTCAGTCAGTCAGTCACTGACTATATTCAGTCAGTCAGTCACTGACTATATTCAGTCAGTCAGTCACTGACTATATTCAGTCAGTCAGTCACTGACTATATTCAGTCAGTCAGTCACTGGCTATATTCAGTCAGTCAGTCACTGACTATATTCAGTCAGTCAGTCACTGACTATATTCAGTCAGTCAGTCACTGACTATATTCAGTCAGTCAGTCACTGGCTATATTCAGTCAGTCAGTCACTGACTATATTCAGTCAGTCAGTCACTGACTATATTCAGTCAGTCAGTCACTGGACTATATTCAGTCAGTCAGTCACTGACTATATTCAGTCAGTCAGTCACTGACTATATTCAGTCAGTCAGTCACTGACTATATTCAGTCAGTCAGTCACTGGCTATATTCAGTCAGTCAGTCACTGACTATATTCAGTCAGTCAGTCACTGACTATATTCAGTCAGTCAGTCACTGACTATATTCAGTCAGTCAGTCACTGACTATATTCAGTCAGTCAGTCACTGACTATATTCAGTCAGTCAGTCACTGACTATATTCAGTCAGTCAGTCACTGACTATATTCAGTCAGTCAGTCACTGACTATATTCAGTCAGTCAGTCACTGACTATATTCAGTCAGTCAGTCACTGGCTATATTCAGTCAGTCAGTCACTGACTATATTCAGTCAGTCAGTCACTGACTATATTCAGTCAGTCAGTCACTGACTATATTCAGTCAGTCAGTCACTGACTATATTCAGTCAGTCAGTCAGTCAGTCACTGGCTATATTCAGTCAGTCAGTCACTGACTATATTCAGTCAGTCAGTCACTGACTATATTCAGTCAGTCAGTCACTGGCTATATTCAGTCAGTCAGTCACTGACTATATTCAGTCAGCCAGTCACTGACTATATTCAGTCAGTCAGTCACTGACTATATTCAGTCAGTCAGTCACTGACTATATTCAGTCAGTCAGTCACTGACTATATTCAGTCAGTCAGTCACTGGCTATATTCAGTCAGTCAGTCACTGGCTATATTCAGTCAGTCAGTCACTGACTATATTCAGTCAGTCAGTCACTGGCTATAGTCAGTCAGTCAGTCACTGGCTATATTCAGTCAGTCAGTCAGTCACTGGCTATATTCAGTCAGTCTGTCACTGACTATATTCAGTCAGTCAGTCACTGACTATATTCAGTCAGTCAGTCACTGGCTATATTTCAGTCAGTCAGTCACTGACTATATTCAGTCAGTCAGTCACTGACTATATTCAGTCAGTCAGTCACTGACTATATTCAGTCAGTCAGTCACTGGCTATATTCAGTCAGTCCGTCACTGACTATATTCAGTCAGTCAGTCACTGACTATATTCAGTCAGTCAGTCACTGACTATATTCAGTCAGTCAGTCACTGACTATATTCAGTCAGTCAGTCACTGACTATATTCAGTCAGTCAGTCACTGGCTATATTCAGTCAGTCAGTCACTGACTATATTCAGTCAGTCAGTCAGTCACTGACTATATTCAGTCAGTCAGTCACTGACTATATTCAGTCAGTCAGTCACTGACTATATTCAGTCAGTCAGCCAGTCACTGGCTATATTCAGTCAGTCAGTCACTGACTATATTCAGTCAGTCAGTCACTGACTATATTCAGTCAGTCAGTCACTGGCTATATTCAGTCAGTCAGTCACTGACTATATTCAGTCAGCCAGTCACTGACTATATTCAGTCAGTCAGTCACTGACTATATTCAGTCAGTCAGTCACTGACTATATTCAGTCAGTCAGTCACTGACTATATTCAGTCAGTCAGTCACTGGCTATATTCAGTCAGTCAGTCACTGGCTATATTCAGTCAGTCAGTCACTGACTATATTCAGTCAGTCAGTCACTGGCTATAGTCAGTCAGTCAGTCACTGGCTATAGTCAGTCAGCCAGTCACTGATTATATTCAGTCAGTCAGTCAGTCACTGGCTATATTCAGTCAGTCAGTCACTGACTATATTCAGTCAGTCAGTCACTGACTATATTCAGTCAGTCAGTCACTGGCTATATTCAGTCAGTCAGTCACTGACTATATTCAGTCAGTCAGTCACTGACTATATTCAGTCAGTCAGTCACTGACTATATTCAGTCAGTCAGTCACTGACTATCTTCAGTCAGTCAGTCACTGGCTATATTCAGTCAGTCAGTCACTGACTATATTCAGTCAGTCAGTCACTGACTATATTCAGTCAGTCAGTCACTGGCTATGTTCAGTCAGTCACTGACTATATTCAGTCAGTCAGTCACTGACTATATTCAGTCAGCCAGTCACTGGCTATATTCAGTCAGTCAGTCAGTCAGTCACTGACTATATTCAGTCAGTCAGTCACTGGCTATATTCAGTCAGTCAGTCACTGGCTATATTCAGTCAGTCAGTCACTGACTATATTCAGTCAGTCAGTCACTGACTATATTCAGTCAGTCAGTCACTGACTATATTCAGTCAGTCAGTCACTGGCTATATTCAGTCAGTCAGTCACTGACTATATTCAGTCAGTCAGTCACTGACTATATTCAGTCAGTCAGTCACTGACTATATTCAGTCAGTCACTGGCTATAGTCAGTCAGTCAGTCACTGACAATATTCAGTCAGTCAGTCACTGACTATATTCAGTCAGTCAGTCACTGACTATATTCAGTCAGTCAGTCACTGGCTATATTCAGTCAGTCAGTCAGACACTGGCTATATTCAGTCAGTCAGTCACTGACTATATTCAGTCAGTCAGTCAGTCAGTCACTGACTATATTCAGTCAGTCAGTCAGTCAGTCAGTCAGTCAGTCAGTCACTGACTATATTCAGTCAGTCAGTCAGTCACTGACTATATTCAGTCAGTCAGTCACTGGCTCTATTCAGTCAGTCAGTCACTGACTATATTCAGTCAGTCAGTCACTGACTATATTCAGTCAGTCAGTCACTGACTATATTCAGTCAGTCAGTCACTGACTATATTCAGTCAGCCAGTCACTGACTATATTCAGTCAGTCAGTCACTGACTATATTCAGTCAGTCAGTCACTGACTATATTCAGTCAGTCAGTCACTGACTATATTCAGTCAGTCAGTCACTGGCTATATTCAGTCAGTCAGTCACTGACTATATTCAGTCAGCCAGTCACTGACTATATTCAGTCAGTCAGTCACTGACTATATTCAGTCAGTCAGTCACTGGCTATATTCAGTCAGTCAGTCACTGACTATATTCAGTCAGTCAGTCACTGGCTATATTCAGTCAGTCAGTCACTGGCTATATTCAGTCAGTCAGACAGTCACTGACTATATTCAGTCAGTCAGTCACTGACTATATTCAGTCAGTCAGTCAGTCACTGACTATATTCAGTCAGCCAGTCACTGGCTATATTCAGTCAGTCAGTCACTGACTATATTCAGTCAGTCAGTCACTGACTATATTCAGTCAGTCAGTCACTGGCTATATTCAGTCAGTCAGTCACTGGCTATATTCAGTCAGTCAGTCACTGGCTATATTCAGTCAGTCAGTCACTGACTATATTCAGTCAGTCAGTCACTGACTATATTCAGTCAGTCAGTCACTGACTATATTCAGTCAGTTAGTCACTGGCTATATTCAGTCAGTCAGTCACTGACTATATTCAGTCAGCCAGTCACTGGCTATATTCAGTCAGTCAGTCACTGACTATATTCAGTCAGTCAGTCACTGGCTATATTCAGTCAGTCAGTCACTGACTATATTCAGTCAGTCAGTCACTGACTATATTCAGTCAGTCACTGACTATATTCAGTCAGTCAGTCACTGGCTATATTCAGTCAGTCAGTCACTGGCTATATTCAGTCAGTCAGTCACTGACTATATTCAGCCAGTCACTGGCTATATTCAGTCAGTCAGTCACTGACTATATTCAGTCAGTCAGTCACTGGCTATATTCAGTCAGTCACTCACTGACTATATTCAGTCAGTCAGTCACTGGCTATATTCAGTCAGTCAGTCACTGACTATATTCAGTCAGTCAGTCACTGGCTATATTCAGTCAGTCAGTCACTGACTATATTCAGTCAGTCAGTCACTGACTATATTCAGTCAGTCCGTCACTGACTATATTCAGTCAGTCAGTCACTGACTATATTCAGTCAGTCAGTCACTGACTATATTCAGTCAGTCAGTCACTGACTATATTCAGTCAGTCAGTCACTGACTATATTCAGTCAGTCAGTCACTGACTATATTCAGTCAGTCAGTCAGTCACTGACTATATTCAGTCAGTCAGTCACTGACTATATTCAGTCAGTCAGTCACTGACTATATTCAGTCAGTCAGCCAGTCACTGGCTATATTCAGTCAGTCAGTCACTGGCTATATTCAGTCAGTCAGTCACTGGCTATATTCAGTCAGTCAGTCACTGACTATATTCAGTCAGTCAGTCACTGACTATATTCAGTCAGTCAGTCACTGACTATATTCAGTCAGTCAGTCACTGGCTATATTCAGTCAGTCAGTCACTGACTATATTCAGTCAGTCAGTCACTGACTATATTCAGTCAGTCAGTCACTGACTATATTCAGTCAGTCACTGGCTATAGTCAGTCAGTCAGTCACTGACTATATTCAGTCAGTCAGTCACTGACTATATTCAGTCAGTCAGTCACTGACTATATTCAGTCAGTCAGTCACTGACTATATTCAGTCAGTCAGTCACTGGCTATATTCAGTCAGTCAGTCAGACACTGGCTATATTCAGTCAGTCAGTCACTGACTATATTCAGTCAGTCAGTCACTGGCTATATTCAGTCAGTCAGTCAGTCACTGACTATATTCAGTCAGTCAGTCAGTCAGTCAGTCAGTCAGTCACTGACTATATTCAGCCAGTCAGTCAGTCACTGACTATATTCAGTCAGTCAGTCACTGGCTCTATTCAGTCAGTCAGTCACTGACTATATTCAGTCAGTCAGTCACTGGCTATATTCAGTCAGTCAGTCACTGGCTATATTCAGTCAGTCAGTCACTGACTATATTCAGTCAGTCAGTCAGTCACTGACTATATTCAGTCAGTCAGTCAGTCACTGGCTATATTCAGTCAGCCAGTCACTGACTATATTCAGTCAGCCAGTCACTGACTATATTCAGTCAGTCAGTCACTGGCTATATTCAGTCAGTCAGTCACTGGCTATATTCAGTCAGTCAGTCACTGACTATATTCAGTCAGTCAGTCACTGGCTATATTCAGTCAGCCAGTCACTGACTATATTCAGTCAGCCAGTCACTGGCTATATTCAGTCAGTCAGTCACTGACTATATTCAGTCAGTCAGTGACTGACTATATTCAGTCAGTCAGTCACTGGCTATATTCAATCAGTCAGTCACTGACTATATTCAGTCAGTCAGTCACTGGCTATATTCAGTCAGTCAGTCACTGACTATATTCAGTCAGTCAGTCACTGACTATATTCAGTCAGTCAGTCACTGACTATATTCAGTCAGTCAGTCACTGACTATATTCAGTCAGTCAGTCACTGACTATATTCAGTCAGTCAGTCACTGACTATATTTAGTCAGTCAGTCACTGACTATATTCAGTCAGTCAGTCACTGGCTATATTCAGTCAGTCAGTCACTGACTATATTCAGTCAGTCAGTCACTGACTATATTCAGTCAGTCAGTCACTGACTATATTCAGTCAGTCAGTCACTGACTATATTCAGTCAGTCAGCCAGTCACTGGCTATATTCAGTCAGTCAGTCACTGACTATATTCAGTCAGTCAGTCACTGACTATATTCAGTCAGTCAGTCACTGGCTATATTCAGTCAGTCAGTCACTGACTATATTCAGTCAGTCAGTCACTGACTATATTCAGTCAGTCAGTCACTGGCTATATTCAGTCAGTCAGTCACTGGCTATATTCAGTCAGTCAGTCACTGACTATATTCAGTCAGTCAGTCACTGGCTATAGTCAGTCAGTCAGTCACTGGCTATAGTCAGTCAGCCAGTCACTGACTATATTCAGTCAGTCAGTCAGTCACTGGCTATATTCAGTCAGTCAGTCACTGACTATATTCAGTCAGTCAGTCACTGACTATATTCAGTCAGTCAGTCACTGGCTATGTTCAGTCAGTCAGTCACTGACTATATTCAGTCAGTCAGTCACTGACTATATTCAGTCAGTCAGTCACTGGCTATGTTCAGTCAGTCAGTCACTGACTATATTCAGTCAGTCAGTCACTGACTATATTCAGTCAGTCAGTCACTGACTATATTCAGTCAGTCAGTCACTGACTATATTCAGTCAGTCAGTCACTGACTATCTTCAGTCAGTCAGTCACTGGCTATATTCAGTCAGTCAGTCACTGACTATATTCAGTCAGTCAGTCACTGACTATATTCAGTCAGTCTGTCACTGACTATATTCAGTCAGTCAGTCACTGACTATATTCAGTCAGTCAGTCACTGACTATATTCAGTCAGTCAGTCACTGGCTATATTCAGTCAGTCAGTCACTGGCTATATTCAGTCAGGCAGTCACTGGCTATATTCAGTCAGTCAGTCACTGACTATATTCAGTCAGTCAGTCACTGACTATATTCAGTCAGTCAGTCACTGGCTATATTCAGTCAGTCAGTCATTGGCTATATTCAGTCAGTCAGTCACTGACTATATTCAGTCAGTCAGTCACTGACTATATTCAGTCAGTCAGTCACTGACTATATTCAGTCAGTCAGTCACTGGCTATATTCAGTCAGTCAGTCACTGACTATATTCAGTCAGTCAGTCACTGACTATATTCAGTCAGTCAGTCACTGACTATATTCAGTCATTCAGTCACTGACTATATTCAGTCAGTCAGTCACTGACTATCTTCAGTCAGTCAGTCACTGGCTATATTCAGTCAGTCAGTGACTGACTATATTCAGTCAGTCAGTCACTGACTATATTCAGTCAGTCTGTCACTGACTATATTCAGTCAGTCAGTCACTGGCTATATTCAGTCAGTCAGTCACTGACTATATTCAGTCAGTCAGTCACTGGCTATATTCAGTCAGTCAGTCACTGACTATATTCAGTCAGTCAGTCACTGGCTATAGTCAGTCAGTCAGTCAGTCACTGGCTATATTCAGTCAGTCAGTCACTGACTATATTCAGTCAGTCAGTCATTGGCTATATTCAGTCAGTCAGTCAGTCACTGACTATATTCAGTCAGTCAGTCACTGGCTATATTCAGTCAGTCAGTCAGTCAGTCACTGACTATATTCAGTCAGCCAGTCACTGGCTATATTCAGTCAGTCAGTCACTGACTATATTCAGTCAGTCAGTCACTGGCTATATTCAGTCAGTCAGTCACTGACTATATTCAGTCAGTCAGTCACTGGCTATATTCAGTCAGTCAGTCACTGACTATATTCAGTCAGTCAGTCACTGGCTATAGTCAGTCAGTCAGTCAGTCACTGGCTATATTCAGTCAGTCAGTCACTGACTATATTCAGTCAGTCAGTCACTGGCTATATTCAGTCAGTCAGTCACTGACTATATTCAGTCAGTCAGTCACTGGCTATATTCAGTCAGTCAGTCACTGCTATATTCAGTCAGTCAGTCACTGACTATATTCAGTCAGTCAGTCACTGACTATATTCAGTCAGTCAGTCACTGACTATATTCAGTCAGTCAGTCACTGACTATATTCAGTCAGTCAGTCACTGACTATATTCAGTCAGTCAGTCACTGACTATATTCAGTCAGTCAGTCACTGACTATATTCAGTCAGTCAGTCACTGGCTATATTCAGTCAGTCAGTGACTGACTATATTCAGTCAGTCAGTCACTGACTATATTCAGTCAGTCAGTCACTGGCTATATTCAGTCAGTCAGTCACTGGCTATATTCAGTCAGTCAGTCACTGACTATATTCAGTCAGTCAGTCACTGACTATATTCAGTCAGTCAGTCACTGACTATATTCAGTCAGTCAGTCACTGGCTATATTCAGTCAGTCAGTCACTGACTATATTCAGTCAGTCAGTCACTGGCTATATTCAGTCAGTCAGTGACTGACTATATTCAGTCAGTCAGTCACTGACTATATTCAGTCAGTCTGTCACTGACTATATTCAGTCAGTCAGTCACTGGCTATATTCAGTCAGTCAGTCACTGACTATATTCAGTCAGTCAGTCACTGGCTATATTCAGTCAGTCAGTCACTGACTATATTCAGTCAGTCAGTCACTGGCTATAGTCAGTCAGTCAGTCAGTCACTGGCTATATTCAGTCAGTCAGTCACTGACTATATTCAGTCAGTCAGTCATTGGCTATATTCAGTCAGTCAGTCACTGACTATATTCAGTCAGTCAGTCACTGGCTATATTCAGTCAGTCAGTCAGTCAGTCACTGGCTATATTCAGTCAGCCAGTCACTGGCTATATTCAGTCAGTCAGTCACTGACTATATTCAGTCAGTCAGTCACTGGCTATATTCAGTCAGTCAGTCACTGACTATATTCAGTCAGTCAGTCACTGGCTATATTCAGTCAGTCAGTCACTGACTATATTCAGTCAGTCAGTCACTGGCTATAGTCAGTCAGTCAGTCACTGGCTATATTCAGTCAGTCAGTCACTGACTATATTCAGTCAGTCAGTCACTGGCTATATTCAGTCAGTCAGTCACTGACTATATTCAGTCAGTCAGTCACTGGCTATAGTCAGTCAGTCAGTCAGTCACTGACTATATTCAGTCAGTCAGTCACTGACTATATTCAGTCAGTCAGTCACTGACTATATTCAGTCAGTCAGTCACTGACTATATTCAGTCAGTCAGTCACTGGCTATATTCAGTCAGTCAGTGACTGACTATATTCAGTCAGTCAGTCACTGACTATATTCAGTCAGTCAGTCACTGGCTATATTCAGTCAGTCAGTCACTGGCTATATTCAGTCAGTCAGTCACTGACTATATTCAGTCAGTCAGTCACTGACTATATTCAGTCAGTCAGTCACTGGCTATATTCAGTCAGTCAGTCACTGACTATATTCAGTCAGTCAGTCACTGGCTATATTCAGTCAGTCACTGACTATATTCAGTCAGTCAGTCACTGGCTATATTCAGTCAGTCAGTCACTGACTATATTCAGTCAGTCAGTCACTGACTATATTCAGTCAGTCAGTCACTGACTATATTCAGTCAGTCAGTCACTGGCTATATTCAGTCAGTCAGTCACTGACTATATTCAGTCAGTCAGTCAGTCACTGACTATATTCAGTCAGTCTGTCAGTCACTGACTATATTCAGTCAGTCAGTCAGTCACTGGCTATATTCAGTCAGTCACTCACTGACTATATTCAGTCAGTCAGTCACTGACTATATTCAGTCAGTCAGTCAGTCAGTCACTGTCTATATTCAGTCAGTCAGTCACTGGCTATATTCAGTCAGTCACTCACTGACTATATTCAGTCAGTCAGTCACTGGCTATATTCAGTCAGTCAGTCACTGACTATATTCAGTCAGTCACTGACTATATTCAGTCAGTCAGTCACTGGCTATATTCAGTCAGTCAGTCACTGACTCTATTCAGTCAGTCAGTCACTGACTATATTCAGTCAGTCAGTCACTGACTATATTCAGTCAGTCAGTCACTGGCTATATTCAGTCAGTCAGTCACTGACTATATTCAGTCAGTCAGTCACTGACTATATTCAGTCAGTCAGTCACTGGCTATATTCAGTCAGTCAGTCACTGACTATATTCAGTCAGTCAGTCACTGGCTATATTCAGTCAGTCAGTCACTGGCTATATTCAGTCAGTCAGTCACTGACTATATTCAGTCAGTCAGTCACTGGCTATATTCAGTCAGTCAGTCACTGGCTATATTCAGTCAGTCAGTCACTGACTATATTCAGTCAGTCAGTCACTGACTATATTCAGTCAGCCAGTCACTGACTATATTCAGTCAGTTAGTCACTGACTATATTCAAGCCAGAGGTTGACAGATTTTGAATATAAGGAAATGCGGGGTATGAGGATAGTGGAAGAGGGGTAATTGAGGTAGCAGTTTAGTTATGATGATATTGAATGACAGAGCTGACTGAGTCTCAGAGATCTACCTTTCCTCCTATATCTTACATATATACATCAACAAGCAAGAGCTATGAAGAAAGATCCATGAATAGCCTCAAGCAAAGAGGACACAGTTGTCCAGAATGTTACTGAGGAACTACATGCAAGCATCGAATGTAAATAGGCTCACTGGGCAAATAAATGTGAAAGCCCCCACAGTCCCAGAAGCCCTTTGAGAGCTGACTGGGGGTCACCAATAATAATAATAATAATTGCTTATTGTCACAAGTAGGCTTCAATGAAGTTACTGTGAAAAGCCCCTAGTCGCCACATTCCAGCACCTGTTCGGGGAGGCTAGTACGGGAATTGAACCGTGCTGCTGGCCTTGTTCTGCATCACAAACCGGCCTCTAGCCAATTGAGGTAACCGCCCCCAGTATTTCCAAAGAAAGGATGATTGAGAGATATGATGAGTAGCCAATGGTCTGACTTTTGGTTTTGACATATGACTTATGTTTTGGTTTTAGGTTTAATATTTTCCTCTTCCTGAAAATCTTAACGGCTTAAAGTGCAAACACCACAAGATATTGTGAAAGACAACTAGCAGATTTTTTTCCAGCATTACTTTGCTTTATTTTAATCATTGTCTTCTTTGTCCCCTAGTTTCCCGAGGTGGCAGTAAATCCACCCATTACATCCATCCATGATGGTGATCCTTCGCTTCTTTTCACAGTGCTTATGAGGTATACCATGTTGGGCCTGGGAAAGGCTGATTGATGCAAACTTCATTGGCTTGTTGATTATTAGCACAAAACTCATTTAAATTCTTCTGGTTGCCAGTGGCCTTTTGTGCCAGTGAAAATGCCAAGTTACCAACCTCCTTGGTGAGTTCCTTCAGCCCAGATCTAACACCTTGTTGGAATTCGAGCAGTCTGGTGTTCATCATCTCCAAGGTGGAGTCCACTATCTCCAGATTGATCTTAACTCTGTTTACGGAACTACAAACCTGCCCAACTGCCCGTTCAGTCTTTTTATTATTTGTCTCAATCACCTGTTGAAGCAAGTCCATCTTTGTCTGGAAGGATGCATCTGCTTGCGCAAGTCCACAGGCGATTGTCTCCGTCAATTGTGACGCAATGCCAGGATGGTATCTTTCCTCCTCGTGTCTGAAGAGATTATTCGGAGGCAGAGCCTCACCCTCTTCCCTTTTTCCAGATCGGTTGAATACTGTCTGCTCATATTTCCTGTCTGTCATAGACGGCTTTTGCTGCAATACCATCTGATTGGCTGGGTCACTAGAAACCTCTCTGGTTGGGATGAAAGTCCAAGGTTTTTCCTGAGACTCAGTTTCTTTGAGGGCATGCATTAGAGGTTGAGATGGTATGTGTGATGTCGAGTACTGTGAACCTACTGCTTTCGCCTCAGAAATGCTTTTCTTTTTGTCTCCTCTACCTGAAAAATAATGATGGATTGTTGTGAGAAAGTGAAAAGATCTTTGACAAACACATTGCTGTGTACAATGATTCCCTGCCTCTGTACTGTGTGATCGTTATTGAACTTTGATACAAAGCCCAGCTAGCCATGAAGAGCTGCAATGATGAGAAAAATACACTTGCTTACAAATGGTAAAACGTTTAGCAGACATCAACAACCATCTCATCCACCACTGGCACACCATGGCTGACATTGGTATGATCAATACCAGATGCACTATGCGACAAAGTAATGTTACTGGAGCAGCAAATTCCCAACGCACCGTCTACTATTAAGAAATACAGAAACAACTGGGAAACACTATTACCTCCATATTCTCTCCAAATCACACAATGTCATAACTTGGGTAAATATTCTTCCATTGCTGTCAAATACAAGAACTAGTAAATAAAGTTGCCATAGTCCCAGGTGACCTGATGCTGCTTTCCCCTTTGAGGGGGGAGAGCTGACTGGTGGTGATTTAACATGAGGGTCACCACACCTCAGGCAAGGGACAAGGTTGAGAAGGTAGGGTCTTAATAATAATAATAATAATAATAATAATCTTTGTCACAAGTAGGTTTATATTAACACTGCAATGAAGTTACTGTGAAAATCCTCTCGTTGCCACACGGGTACACGGAGGGAGAATTCAGAATGTCCAATTCGCCAAACAGCACGTCTTTCGGGACTGTGGGAGGAAACTGGAGCATCCGGAGGAAACCCACGCAGACACGGGGGGAATGTGCAGACACCGCACAGACAGTGACCCAGCCCGGGAATCGAACCTGGGACGCTGGTGCTGTGAAGCAACCGTGCTGCCCATGAATAACTTTCTGAATAACCTTAGTCGGTAGGGCAATTCAACCCGCGCTTCTGGCCTCGCTCTGCACCTCAAAATGAGCTAAACCAGCAGACAATACACCGGCAGAACGATATTACTTTAAAACAACTCTGGATAAACAGTGCATTTGTCTGCCTCACTCCACCTTCAGAACAAACTAGAAAAACATCATCTTGCTGCCATAAAGCTGCAACAGCTTTACTTCCTCATTGATCGCCAACGAAAACAGTTTGATAGCTTTTCATCATACTGCACAAAGCTTCACAAAAAGGAGAGCTGGATTCTTGCCACTCTCAGAACTAATCTGTGCTCCTCACAAAGCCACTGCAATAAACAACAGTTTTTGTTCATACAGAACTTTTACATGATGCTCCACAGGATCAACTATGGATGAGCATTAAATGTGGGTTTACCTCACCCTGTCTCCAGAACAAAGTGAAAACAAACTGTCACACAAATCTGACACAAAGGGGGTAATTCACCCAGAAAGTGTCATTCTGGGTGGGTTTGGTGGGCAGTTTCTCTACGGCTTTTTGGTGAGATCCAGATCTGGATTTACTTTAGTCTTTTTTTTTAGCCTTGGGGAGTTTCTCTCCGGTCTAGCCCACACTTAGGAAGGTTTTCCTAAGCTGACTTCAATGGCGAGACTGGCACCTCAGAGATTGGGCGGCCATTTTGAAAGGGTGCCCTGATCTCTAAGTGAGATTGAAGGTTCCCAGCTGAGATATACCAGATAATTAAATCAAGGTGAGGACAGCCTGGGGAATCAGGTCCTAGCAATCAGATCTTCCTTGGAATCAGACACCCACTTGAGGATCAGAACTCGGATCAGAATTCCCTCCCCTCTGGGTGGTGACTGGACCCAAATGGAGCTAAAAATTGGGCTAATTTCCCTTCAGGAGTCTTTAATTACAAAAGATGCAACCGAAACACCGCAGAAAGCAGTGAACACCAGACGTCTGGACATTCCACCCAAAACAGACCCCAACACTTACTGGGATACCAGACCGAAACCCCAATATTTTATTTAATTTGTAGTACTTCATTCCAGGAGTGATTCCACACACAAATAGGGAAAAGGTATCTTAAAACAAACTTTATTACGAAGACAGGATTAAAATATCTTTAACATCATACAAGAAAATAGCTTAAAATTACCCGTTAAACAATGTGTAACAATGGCAATGAAACACTAACTCCTAACTGCTATCTTTTATCTCCACTCAAGCAAAACCCAGCTCAGGTCAAAATCCACTTTTAAAGACAGTTAGCCAACCCTGGAATACTTGCTGTAAAGATGTCTTGGATAAACTGCTTTGACATGGAGATTTTTCAGGAACCAGCACCCAGATTCTTGCTGGTCTTTAACTACTGTTTAACCTCCCAGTAGCTGCAGCTCCCAAGAGCTGCTTGTCTGTTCACAGGCACAATCTAAATTGTTTTCCCCCCCTCAGAAACTGAAGCACAACACTGACTGTTTCATTTTCTGGCTACTCTGAGTAACTATATAATCTTACTGAGATAAACACGTTGGACGGAATTGCATGGAAACATTTCTAAGTTCAATTGTGGCGGGTTTTTCAGGGAGATCCCTGGTGAGTTCCCCACTGCTATCAAATGACACTTAGGGCTCGATCCTGAGGCCACGATGCATCGGAAAAGCAGCTCCCGGGATCTAACCGGCTCACATTGCCTCACGAGATTCAATGCAATCTCGCAAGATGTTGCAAGGGGAAACCTGCCCACAATGGGCGAGATCACATTTTAGTAAATCTGCATATTAATGCAAGGCAGTAAGCTTTACCCTAATCTGCAGAATTCCAAGATACCTGAGGCTTTGGAATTCAATCCCTTCGCCTCAGAGACCAAAGGAGAGCGCCATTCAGCCCTAGTCCCACAAACGGGGACCAGAAGAAATGGCACCCGTGAGCGTCTCCATGGGAGCGGATGTCCTTTGGCCAGGATGGTGTCCTGGCACCTACTGCTGGTGCCACCTGTATACCCTGGCTGTACCAGCGTGGCACCCTGGCAGTGCCACCTGGGTACGAGCCTGGCACCACCAAGGTGCCAAAGTGGCTTTAATTGCATGCGCGATTGGGCCGGAGTTGCCCGGTGTGGGTGTTGGGGAGGGACAAGGGACTCTCCCATGTTGCATTCGGGCTGGGGGTGGGGGTGGGGAGTGTGTAGGTCAGGGATTCTTTTCGGGGCCTCGCAGATCGGGACGCCATTTAAAAATAGTGTCCTCCTCTCTCCCTACAATGGGAGTTCCGGTGAGTGGAGCTCCCCATTGCTTCGGCGATCCCCATTCAGGCCCCTTATACAGAGCGAGTCACATTGAATAGCCATGTGTTTTTCGGCACTGCGTGTTCCGGGGAACACATGGCTAAACGCGCTCGCTCGGGAACTTTGTTCCCTTTTGGGAAGATCTCGTCCTTCGTCACGTTTTTTGGACCCTGGGGAGTTTCTCACCTGCTTAGCCGACACATTTTCACCACTGGGGAGCTGAACTCAGAGATTGGGCCACCATTTATAATGTCAGCCCCCACACACATGGGCATTAACCCACAAATACCCCAAGTGTGAACACCTCACTACGGTGTGCCTCGGGGTTCCTGCTCCCCCTCTTAAGGCCCCCAACATCACTTTACAGGCCCCACCTCCAGGGCCACATCAATCAACCCCACAACCTCCCAGATGCCCCTACATACCTGCCATGCACCCCCCCCCCCCCCACCCTTCAAACCCCACCTCCATCCTTCGTTTACTGTCTTGTTGCCTCTAGGGCCCTGACCCTTGACAGTGCCACCCTGACAGCCAGACAGTGCTCCTTCCAGCTTGGCAATGCCATCCAGGCACCTTGGTAGTGTCAGCCAGGCATTGCCAAGGTGCCCGCATTCCAGGGGGAGGCCAAGGGGCCACCCTGCACTATCCCTAACCACCCAGGGGCTTCCGATGGTCCGGGAGACCCCCTAAGTGTCATTCCACCTGATCTACAATTGTGTGGACCAGTACTAAACGGCACCTGGCTGAAGCCTGACTGGGAGGCTGGTGGATCCTGGGAAGGTGGTAGATCCCGTGTAAATGCGCCCATTGTATGTTTAAAACCTACTTAGGTGAGCACCATTTGGTCACACCCCTTTTGACGTGCTTCAGCTTCTGACGCCTCACAAATCTTGGGTAGATCCTGCAAGGTGTGGAGGCTGCGGGAAGCCCGCCAGATACGTGTCCTGGGATCTACCGGCCACATTGTGCAATGTGGCCACAAAATTGTGCCCAATGCCTCTAATTAGCTACCCCAAAGAACCGTGTTTCCAAACAGAATTTCATTCACCCAACTTTTATGATGCTTTAATTACCCTTCTTGAAGCCACAAAGCCTGGCTGCCTATAAAACAAGGATTTTTAAAAATACTACTGTTGCAGTCGCATACTAACCCAGACTTTTAATCCTTATTGCACCAAATACATATAGTACGACAATCTGAAATTCCTACATTCATCAGACTTCTGTCCACCTTCATGTCTCAGTGACTATCTAGGCCATGCTGTCACCTTCATCATGATGACACCCAAAAAGAAAGACTTGCATTTACCTCAAGTTTATCACAATAAATGGCAGATGTAATTCAAGCCAGAGGAATGTGATGTAAAGCATTTGGGGAGGTCAAACAGGACAAATGATTACACAATATGTGACAGATGTAGAGGAAAGTAAGGACATTGGAGTGAATGTCCACAGATCCCTGATGTAGCAAGACAGGGATAAGGTTGATAAGGTGGTTAAGATGGAATATGTTCATTTATTAGGCGAGGTAGAGAATAAAAGAGCAGGGAGGTTACGCTGGAACTATAGAAAATATTAGCTACGTCACAACTTTTGCACCGTGTGACATTCTGATCACCTCATTCCAGAAAGGGTTGCATTAGAGAGGGTGCAGAGGGAATTAACCAGGATGTTCCCAGGACTGGATTGGAGAGGGTGGGACTGTTCTCCGTGAATCAGAGGAGACTGTGGCGATTTAGATTCAGATACAGAATTGTGAGAGGCCTGGACAGAGAAAGTGGGAAATATTTATGCTGTGTAGTGAGAATGAAAGATGAGTCATAGCCACAGAAACCCAGGGAAACCAGGTGCCAATGACCACAGAAACCAAGGGAAAGAGTGTTAATGGCCATAGAAACCTAGGGGAAAGAGTGTTAATGGCCATAGAAACCCAGGGAAACCAAGTGCCAATGGCCACAGAAACCAAGGGAAAGAGTGTTAATGGCCATAGAAACCTAGGGGAAAGAGTGTTAATGGCCATAGAAACCCAGGGAAACCAAGTGCCAATGGCCACAGAAACCAAGGGAAAGAGTGTTAATGGCCATAGAAACACAGGGAAATGGGGTGCTAATGGCCACAGAAACACAGGGAAATGGGGTGCTAATGGCCACAGAAACACAGGGAAATGGGGTGCTAATGGCCACAGAAACCCAGGGAAAGAGTGTTAATGGCACAGAAACCCAGGGAAAGAGTGTTAATGGCCACACAAACTGAGGGAAAGAGTGTTAATGGCCACAGAAACCCAGGGAAAGAGTGTTAATGGCCACACAAACTGAGGGAAAGAGTGTTAATGGCCACAGAAACCCAGGGAAAGAGTGTTAATGGCCACAGAAACACAGGGAAAGAGTGTTAATGGCCACAGAAACCCAGGGAAAGAGTGTTAATGGCTACAAAACACAGGGAAAGAGTGTTAATGGCCACAGAAACCAAAGGGAAAGAGTGTTAATGGCCAT
The DNA here is from genome assembly GCF_902713615.1 of Scyliorhinus canicula. Classification (NCBI taxonomy): domain Eukaryota; kingdom Metazoa; phylum Chordata; class Chondrichthyes; order Carcharhiniformes; family Scyliorhinidae; genus Scyliorhinus; species Scyliorhinus canicula. The sequence goes on along the minus strand of NC_052150.1, from coordinate 231,099,248 downwards.
AGAAACACAGGGAAATGGGGTGCTAATGGCCACAGAAACCTAGGGAAAGAGTGTTAATGGCCACAGATACCAAGGGGAAAGAGTGTTAATGGCAGTCCCCAGACAGAACAAAACATGTGAAAGGTCAAACCGCAGAGAAACTGACATCAGAGGATGAACTGTAGATGAATGAAATGAAATGAAAATCGCTTATTGTCACGAGTTGGCTTCAATGAAGTTACTGTGAAAAGCCCCTAGTCGCCACATTCCGGCGCCTGTGCGGGGAGGCTGGTACGGGAATCGAACCGTGCTGCTGGCCTGCTTGGTCTGCTTTAAAAGCCAGCGATTTAGCTGAGTGAGCTAAACCAGCCCCTTGTGGGCTGTGGGCACAGTAAGAAGTCTTACAACACCAGATTAAAGTCCAACATGTTTCAGGACCTGGTGTTGTCAGACTTCTTACTGTGCTCACCCCAGTCCAACGCCGGCATTTCCACATCATGTAGATGTGGGGGGAGGGGAAGGTGGAAACAAAGAGGAGGAGAAAGGTTCTCAGATGACACTCAGATGAGTGGTAGACACCATCATGACCGACAGTAACCCTACCTTTGGTCGAGAACTATTGAAAGGACATCCCACAGCAGAAGGGAAAGATCAAGCAGAAGCAGTACAGAACGAAGATACCAGCCGGGATAGGGGACATAGTTTGCCATGGCCTTACAGACCTATAAACAGCCTGTACTTATACAGACCTATAAACAGCCTGTACTTATACAGACCTATAAACAGCCTGTACTTATACAGACCTATAAACAGCCTGTACTTATACAGACCTATAAACAGCCTGTACTTATACAGACCTATAAACATCCTGTACTTATACAGACCTATAAACATCCTGTACTTATACAGACCTATAAACAGCCTGTACTTATACAGACCTATAAACAGCCTGTACTTATACAAACCTATAAACAGCCTGTACTTATACAGACCTATAAACATCCTGTACTTATACAGACCTATAAACATCCTGTACTTATACAGACCTATAAACATCCTGTACTTATACAGACCTATAAACAGCCTGTACTTATACAGACCTATAAACATCCTGTACTTATACAGACCTATAAACATCCTGTACTTATACAGACCTATAAACAGCCTGTTGAGGACTCGAGGTCTGTACTCGTTGGAGTTTAGAAGGATGAGAGGGGATCTTATTGAAACTTACAGGATACTGCGAGGCCTGGATAGAGTGGACGTGGAGAGGCCGTTTCCACTTGTAGGATAGACTAGAAGCAGAGAACACCATCTCAGACTAAAGGGATGATCCTTTAAAACCGAGATGTGGAGGAATTTCTTCAGCCAGAGGGTGGTGAATCTGTGGAACTCTGCCGCAGAAGGCTATGAAGGCCAAATCACTGAGTGTCTTTAAGGCAGAGATAGATAGGTTCTTGATTAATAAGGGGATCAGGGGTTATGGGGAGAAGGCAGGAGGGTGGGGATGAGAAAAATATCAGCCATGATTGAATGGCAGAGCAGACTCGATGGGCCGAGTGGCCTAATTCTGCTCCTATGTCTTATGGTCTTATAAACAGCCTGTACTTGTACAGACCTATAAACAGCCTGTACTTGTACAGACCTATAAACAGCCTGTACTTGTACAGACCTATAAATAGCCTGTACTTATACAGACCTTTAAACAGACTGTACTTCTACAGAGCTATGAACAACCTGTACTTATACAGACCTATAAACAGCCTGTTATTATACAGACCTATAAGCAACCTGTACCTTTACAGACCTATAAAGATTGGATTGGATTTGTTTATTGTCACGTGTACCGAGGTACAGTGAAAAGTATTTTTCTGCAAGCAGCTCAACAGATCATTCAGTACATGGGAAGAAAAGGGAATTGAACAGAATTCAAGACAATACATGAGAATACATAATAGGGCAACACAAGATATACAATGTAACTACATAAGCATTGGCATCGGATGAAGCAGACAGGGTGTAGTGTTAATGAGGACAGTCCATAAAAGGGTCATTTAGGAGTCTGGTGACAGTGGGGAAGAAGCTGTTTTTGAGTCTGTTCGTCCGTGTTCTCAGACTTCTGAATCTCCTGCCCGATGGAAGAAGTTGGAAAAGTGAGTAAGCCGGGTGGGAGGGATCCTTGATTATGCTGCCTGCTTTCCCCCGGCAGCGGGAGGTGTAGATGGAATCAATGGATGGGAGGCAGGTTCGTGTGATGGACTGGGCGGTATTCACGACTCTCTGAAGTTCCTTGCGGTCCTGGGCCGAGCAGTTGCCATACCAGGCTGTGATGCAGCCCGAGAGGATGCTCTCTATAGTGCATCTGTAAAAGTTGGTAAGGGTTAATGTGGACATGCCAAATTTCCTTAGTTTCCTGAGGAAGTAAAGGCGCTGTTGTGCTTTCTTGGTGATAGCGCGACATGAGTGGACCAGGATAGATTTTTGGTGATGTGCACCCCTAGGAATTTGAAACTGCTCACCATCTCTACCTCGGCTCCGTTGATGCTGACAGGGGTGTGTACAGTACTATGCTTCCTGAAGTCGATGACCAGCTCTTTAGTTTTGCTGGCATTAAGGGAGAGATTGTTGTCGTTGCACCACTCCACTAAGTTCTCTATCTCCCTCCTGTATTCAGACTCGTCGTTGTTCGAGATCCGGCCCACTATGGTCGTATCGTCAGCAAACTTGTAGATGGAATTGGAACCAAGTTTTGCCATGCAGTCGTGTGTGTACAGGGAGTAGAGTAGGGGGCTAAGTACGCAGCCTTGCGGGGCACCGGTGTTGAGGACTATTGTGGAGGAGGTGTTGGTGTTCATTCTTACTGACTGTGGTCTGTTGGTCAGAAAGTCAAGGATCCAGTTGCAGAGTGGAGAGCCAAGTCCTAGGTTTTGGAGCTTTGATATGAGCTTGGCTGGGATTATGGTGTTGAAGGCGGAGCTGTAGTCAATAAATAAGAGTCTGATGTAGGAGTCCTTGTTTTCGAGATGCTCTAGGGATGAGTGTAGGGCCAGGGAAATGGCGTCTGATGTGGACCGCTTGCGACGGTATGCAAATTGAAGTGGGTCAAGGCGTTCCGGGAGTATGGAGGTGATGCGCTTCATGATCAGCCTCTCTAAGCACTTCATTACAACTGACGTCAGGGCCACCGGGCGGTAGTCATTGAGGCACGTTGCCTGGTTCTTCTTTGGTACCGGTATGATGGTGGTCTTCTTGAAGCAGGTGGGGACCTCGGAGTGGAGTAGGGATAGGTTAAAGATGTCTGTGAAAACCTCTGCCAGCTGGTCCGCGCAGGTTCTGAGTGCACGACCAGGGATCCCGTCCGGGCCCATCGCCTTCCGTGGGTTCACTTTCAGGAAGGCCGATCTGACTTCGGAAACTGTGATGGTGGGTATGGGTGAATTATGGGTTGCTGGGGCACTCGATAGCGGGTTGTTGGTTACCTGCTCAAACCGAGCATAGAATGCGTTAAGTTCATCGGGGAGGGGTGCACTGCTGCCAGAGATACTGCTCGGCTTCGCTTTGTAGCCCGTTATGTTGCTTAGTCCTTGCCACAACCGCCGAGAGTCTGTCTGTGACTCTAGCTTAGTTTGATATTCTCTCTTGGCATCTCGGATGGCTTTGCGGAGGTTGTACCAACAGAGCCTGCTGTTATACAGACCTATAAGCAGCCTGTACTTATACGGGCCTTTTAACAACCTGTACTTATACAGACCTATAAACAGCCTGTACTTATACAGACCTATAAACAGCCTGTACTTATACAGACCTATTGACATCCTGCACTGAAACAGACCTTTAAACAACCTGCATTTATACAGACCTTTAAACAACCTGTACTTATACAGACCTCTAACAGCCTGTATGTATACAGACCTATAAACAGCGTATACTGATCCAGACCTCTAAACTGTGTGTACTTATACAGACATATAAATAACAGTATATTGTACAATCCTGTACTATAAAAAGCCAGTATGTTGTTCGATCCTGTGCTATGAAAGATGTATATTGGGTGGTATTGGGTGTTACAATGCCCTAGGCTGGTGCGTGGTCAATTCCAGCTCCACGTGCCCAGAGTCACAACATAAGTGAATTAACCAATAGTTCTTAGAAAAACAGCCAACGTCTTTGCTCTTTGGCGACCCAATAATTACAGTCACCAGGTTTGTAAATATAGACACAATTACTGTTTATTTATACCAAGAGTTGTCCTGAAATGTGCAGTAAATACGCCTGGTTAACATATTATCAGCCAGTATTTAGACAACCCCAAAGTACATCATGGAATTCGACTGACCCACAACTTTTAATAGATTTTGGTTATGGGGAGCACAAGGGCCCACTTTACAGGTGTGGTGCAACAGAGAGCGAAAGTACGTTTAAAACAAAACAATGTTTATATGAATCCAGTTAACATTTTAAAAACACACAATAAACATCTTATCAACCACAAACACTTACAATATACAATATTCTATAGATAACCCTTAATAACCTCCCAAACAACATTCATCAGTTAAATCCTTTTTAAAATAAAGACAGCAAGTTGAAATGCTCTACTGAAACAGGTATTACTTTGAAATCAGCAATGATCTCAAGAAATGTCTTAGTTTGTAGAGAGGTCATTACAGCTGCTTACTTTTAATGCAGATATCCACCTCTGAAAACAAAACTAAACACATTGCAAGTGCCAGCTCAAAAACAAAAGTGAAAGATGGACAGCCCAGCTCCGCCCACACACTGACATCACTGCAGCTATTTCATAAACACCCATTTCTTAAAAGGTACATCCACCTGACACCTCCCCCAAAGAAAAAAAACTTCAAGATGGTTTCATTTTTCACCTTTTCACTTTCCTTTAAGTAATATTGACAGTGAATATATGTTTTTTATAACAAAACAAAACACACAAACATTTATAATAACATAGTCCATTTTAGTTCTTCTTACTCCACCGAACCTGCTTCTTTTCATCACATTTGTGACAAAGCATCGGCGATCACATTTTCTCATCCTGCCACATGTATTATTTTTAAATTAAATGGCTGTAACAATAAACTCCATCGAAACAGTCTTGCATTGTTATTCTGGAATCGCTCCAAAAACGTCAAAGGATTATGATCAGAATATACAATTTTGTCAGATGAATTGCTGGTCACATAAATGTGGAAATGTTGCAAAGCCAGCACCAAGCTCAAAGTCTCCTTCTCAATCGTTGAATACTTCTTCTGGTACTTATTTAATTTCTTCCAAAAATAATCAATAAGCCTCTCTAGTCCTCCGTCATCTTCTTGTAGAAGCACCGCACCTACGCCCACATCACTCGCATCAACAGCCACTTTGAATGGTTTGGTATAATTTGGGATGGCTAACACAGGAGCAGTGATTAACACAATCTTCAGGCCATCAAATGCCTGTTGACACTCCGCTGTCCACTGGAATTTGTTACGCTTCTTGAGCAAGTCCTTCTTGAGCAACCACACTGCTAAATTTCAGCACAAATTTCCGGTAAAATGAAATGAAATGAAATGAAAATCGCTTATTGTCACGAGTAGGCTTCAAATGAAGTTACTGTGAAAAGCCCCTAGTCGCCACATTCCAGCGCCTGTTCGGGGAGGCTGTTACGGGAATCGAACCGTCCACTCATACCAACAAATTGCATTATTTCCCGTCGTGTCAAGGGTATTGGAAACTCCAAAATAACTTTTGTTTTCACATCCCGTGGGACCATTCAACCCTGTCCAATTGTATGGCCAAGGAAAGTGACTTCGGCTTTTCCAAATTCACTTTTGGCTAGGTTTACCACCAAACCCATCTCCTGAAGTCGATCGAATAACTCCCTCAGATGTTTCAAATGTTCTTTCCATGTCTGACTGAAATTTACCAGATCGTCGATGTATACCGCACAATTGGGTAATCCTGAAACAACTTTGTCAGTTGACAGATGAAATGTGGCTGGGGCATTTTTCATGCCAAATGGCATAACTTTGAATTGGTATATACTGTCTGGAGTCACAAAAGCTGAAATCTCCTTCGCCTTTCGAATAAAAGTACCTGCCTGTAACCTTTGAGTAAATCCAGTTTGGAAATAAAAGCTGATTGTCCCACCTTCTCAATGCAATCCTCCAAACGTGTGATTGGATAAGAGTCCGTTCTTGTAACTGCATTCACCTTTCGATAGTCCACACACAACCGTTGGGTACCATTTGGTTTAGGTACCATCACTATGGGTGAGCTCCATTTGCTGCAGCACACTTCAATTATGCCATTTTTAAGCATACTCTCAATTTCTTTGTTAACCTGTGCCAATTTTAAAGGGTTAAGTCTATACGGATGTTGTTTGATAGGAACAGCATTTCCCACATCTACATCATGTATAGCCCTTTTAGTCCTTCCCAACTTATCTTCACAAACTTGCCCATGTGATATCAATAACACTTTCAGGTCAGTTCGTTTTTGCTCTGGAAGGTAACTCAATAATTTATCCCAATTTTTAAGAACATCCTCATTTTCCAATTTAATTTGAGGTATGTCAAATTCACAGTCACCTGGATTTGGTTCGTCACTTTGAGTTAGAATCATTAAAACCTCCTTTTTCTCTCCTTTCCTTTCAAAGTACCTTTTAAGTATATTCACATGGCACACTTGGTGAGTCTTCCTTCTATCTGGCGTTCTCGCCACATAATTCACCTCGCTTAATTTCCTTTCAATCTGATACGGTCCACAAAACTTTGCTTTTAAAGGTTAATCTACCACTGGTAACAATACTAAAACTTTATCTGCACTGGTAAAACTACAAACTTTTGCTTTCTTGTCCGCTACCCGTTTCATCACATTTTGTGCAACTTTCAAATGTTGTCCGGCCAATTCCTTGCTCTATTTAATCGTTCCCTAAAATTTGACACGCAATCCAATAATGTAAGTTCTGATTTCTCACTCACCAATTTTTCCTTAAACAATTTAAGTGGTCCTCTTACCTCATGACCAAAAATTAGTTCAAAAGGACTGAATTTGGTTGACGCATTAGGTGCATCCTTATTTACAAACAGTTCGAATGGAATTCCTTTATCCAATTCCTCTGGATAATCTTGATGATAAGTCCTGAACATTGTCTTTGTCTGATGCCACCTTTCTAACGCTCCCTGCGATTCTGGATGGTACACAGTTGATTTAAATTGTTTTATGCCGAAGCTATCCATAACTTCTTTGAATAACCTTGAGGTAAAATTTGATCCTTGATCCAATTGTATTTCTGTGGGTAGTCCATACCGAGTAAAGAATTTAAGTAACTGCTCCACAATCTTTTTAGCTGTAATATTACGGACTGGAATGGCCTCTGGAAACCTAGTAATCCATTACAATCAAAAGATATTGATTCCCACTTTTCATTTCAGAAAGCGGTTTTACGCAATCAATTAAGACCCTTGTAAAGGGTTCCTCAAATGCTGGAATGGGTATTAAGGGTGCTAGTTTTATCACTACTTGAGGTTTCCCTATCACTTGACATGTGTGATATGATCAACAAAATTTAACTAGATATTTATGTAGTCCAGGCCAATGAAAATGTTTTTGGATTTTAGCTTGAGTTTCCTTATTCCCAAATGACCTCCCACTGGTACCTCATGTGCTACTCGCAACAACTCCTTTCTATACCCTACCGGCAATACTACTTGCTAAACGTCTGGCCACTTTTCATCCGCCATTTTCTCATCAAGACATCGTTTTTACAGTAATAACATTCTGGTATACACTCAGATTCCTCCTCCGTGTATGCTTTCTGATACATCCGTTTTATTTCTACATCGTTCTGTTGTAACTCCACCAATTTTCCTGAACTGAAAATATCCACCTCATCCCCCACCTGTTCTTGTTCTTTTTGTAGCCACTGTAGCCACCTAAAATGGACACTGGACTGACAAGATGGAGAATTGCTAAGACTGCAGGGAAAAGCAGTTTAGCCAAGACAGCAGTCTGCAAAGACTGATTAGCATTTTGCAAGCAGCAAAACTAGTTTCTGGCCAGGTGGAAGATCTCAAACCAAAGGTGTTAATGGCAAAACGCTTTGCATATTAATGAGGCAATCCAGATCTGGGCACACACAATGGCAACATTCAGGTTTGAATAGATACTTTAAGTGGATGTCCAGACAGAGCGGCACCAGAAGTATCCACTATAGAAACCGCCCCCTCCATCAAGAAGAGACCCTCACATTGGGGGGGAATTCAAAAGATATCGATTAGAATTCGGTCCAATCGATACCTGAAGGTAAAGCCCGCCCCAAAAGAGGCACGGACATTGGGGTCCTATAAAAGATAGACCCCACACATGGTCCTGTCTGTTGTTTTCGTGCTCCGGCTTTGACCAAGAACTTCGACCTGTATCCTGACTCCAGCCGTTGAGCACCAGCCGCCGAACCGTAAGTGACAATACGACGCTCGCTACGCGAACCAGGCCCACTAGACCCCCAGCGACCAGCACACTCTCTGAAGGTTGCAGACCAAGATCGGAACGAAGGCCTCGCTCCCTGACCTTGCCTGTTCCTGTTTAGTTAAGTATTCTGATCGCTTAGTTTAGTTATAGCTTAGTCCCTTAGCGTGTGCATGCGTATTTATTATATTTGTATAATAAATATTGATCGTTTGGAACTTACTAATCGGTGTATCGTTTTATTACTTTGAACCTGACCTTGGAATATTTGTGAGTTGTCTAGATACGGCAACTGGCGACTCCCGAGCTGAAAATACATACATAGAGCCTAGCAGTGTTAAGCACACGGCCTTTAAACGGAGGCGTGTTAATACACTCCAATAAACGCGAATTACACTCAAGTAAAACGTGCAACATTTAGTGGCGACTCCGCCGGGACACGGTTACAAGTGGTACCCCCACTCCGTCGAGGACCCTGAAATTTGAATTAGAAATCTGGTAAAGAAAAAGGAAAGAAATCACAAATATTCAAGGTGTTCAAAGGAATAAACGTAATTCGGAAGTGTGTTTAGTGCATGCGTACTAACAGGGTTGTAAGGAAAACCTGAAAGCATTTTTGTTGCGACAAACTTTCGGTAGTTTTGTGAACGGAACATAGCGTAAGCCTTACCCGTTTCGTGAGACATAACCTCAACACCCCCTTTTCCAAAATTTAAAGTGAGTCAGAAAAATGGCCATGCAGGCAATGGAACGCCTAATGAACCCAGAACGGTTTGTGGTCGCAGCGACCAGCAGTAGCCGAGTAGGTCAGTGTCCCATGTGGGAGCTGGAACTCCGCAAGTATCTGCAAGGAAAGGGATGGCCCCTTTGGAAAGAGTTTTGTTTGAATGAGGAGACAGGTCCCGGAAGTATAGGACATACTTGGTGGGAGAACCTCTCTCAAATTCACAAGAAAAATATGAGTAAAGCACGTAAGCCGATGGCGATTGTGTCCTGTTTGGCACAATTGCGAGGCACAGAGGAGGTCGTTCAGACGCTCCGGGCAGAATTAGAAGAAAGAAATAGAATGAGTAAAGTGGATGTCAGGGACATCGAAAAGGAAAACATGGATCTTAGAGGGAAGTTGGCAGAGAAAGGTAGAGAGGTGGATGATGCCAAGAGGGCACATCAGTCTTGTCTAGCCCATCTCAGCAGTTCCCAGACCCAGTACGAAAAGGCCTATCAGGACGTGCAACGTGCCGTCCTGATAAGAGAAGAATCAGAGAAGCAGGTAGAGGCTTTGCAGAGGCAATGCTCTGACCTTAAAGCAGCTTTGAGAGCACTCCATGCTGCCACCACAGAACAAAGACAGAGTACTGTAGATCATGCGAAATGCAGGAAGCAGATTGCAGAGCTGCAATCGCTGCTTTCAGTACAAAATGGGTTTCAAAGCACCTTTGGAACGCAGTTAGATGAGGAGAATGCCCCAGACTGGAAAGAGTTAAGTGAGACAGCGCAGAGTTATGTTCAGGGAACATGTGCGCCAGCAGCGCAGCAGAAAAGACAAGCACCCCAACCCCCCACAGATCAGCTAGTTACCGTTCCAATGAATCCAGTCACCACCCAGAGAAAAGCGACCACAGAAGGCGCACCCGATATTACTTACACCACCCCATTAACTGTAACCCAACTAAGGGACGCGTGTGAAAAGATCACTCCGTTTCTCCCCACTACAGACCCCCACCATGTACGGCCTGGACGAGAGAGAGCAGGTTAAACTCACAGTTTTGAGTTTAGACCCATCGGTTGTAGCAGCCCTCCCCGACCCACAGAACGTTGGCGGAGGCACCCTAGAGGAAATGCACACCTCCATTTTAGATGCCATAGGGTATAATCGAGGTGACCCCGTAGAAGGACTTAATAAGTGCCGACAGAAGAAAACCGAGCACCCCACAGCATTCGCCGGAAGGCTGTGGATCCATTTTAACGCAGTATTTGGCGATTTAAATAGAGCCCATTTGAACCGTGAAAACATGGTTAAATGGACGCGCACCATAATTTCTCATGCAACAGAAGCAGGACAGAGCGCTTGCAACAGCTATGACCCCTCAGAGGAAGCCCATAATGAGAAGTGGGTCCTGAAAAGATTGTCCCGCGCTTGGGAGCAATCAGTTCAGGGCAGAGGCAAAGTGAAATCCCCAGAAGAAGCTCAGGCGGCAGCAGACATACAGGCAGTGAGAGAGCACCAAAACCCCGCGTGGGTAAATGAAGGAAAGAGCAGCCCTCCACAGAAGTCGCAGGAATGCTACAACTGTGGCCAGTTAGGACATTGGGCTAAGGAATGTAACGCACCCCAGAGATCACAGAGAGGCCAGCAGACAGGCACTCTGAACAGGAATAAAACAAAACCAATCCATAGTATAGGGATCCAGTCAGGACAGACCAATGTGGACGGAACGGACTGACGGTGTTCGGGCTCCCCACTTGGGTCTGTGACACACTATGGGATCCATCCGGAAGACCGGTAGTCACGGCAAAAGTAAGAGGGAAGCCCATAGAGTTACTTTGGGACACAGGAGGGTCCCGCACCACGATTAATTCCACAACCACGGCACAGGCAGACACGTGGCCGACCACCTCCACCATCACACTTAGCGGGTTCACAGGACACTCGCAGCAGGGACATATTACAGCACCCGTAGCAATCCAGCTAGGGAACATTTCCACCAAACACCCAGTAGTATTAGTAAATCTTCCCCGGACAGCAGAACACATCCTAGGGATAGATTTTATGAATGCCCATAGCCTGTCGTTCGACCCAGTGAACCAGTGTGTCTGGCGAATGGCAAGATCGGACAGAGTACCCGCTACCCTCACAGTAGGAGACTACGCTAATAGGATTAGCGCAGTAGGAGAACACTCATTTGACTTGACTACACTAAACACGGACAGACAAGTTAAGGCAGTATTACACAAACATAGGACAGCATTTGCCAGTCACCGGCATGACTGTGGCAGAATGGCTGGACAAATTCACGTTACCGGACCTGACCCCAGACCACAAAAACAATATAGATTTCCCCTAGAAGCAGAGGGAGAAATAGAGAAAGTGATAGGTAGCTTATTGGAGCAAGGTGTGCTTAGAACAGTAGCCTCGACCAATAATGCCCCTATTTGGCCAGTGAGAAAGCCCGACGGATCATGGCGTCTGACCATTGATTATCGGGAACTCAATAAAGTAACCCCAGCAGTAGCCCCCACGGTAGCAACAAGTCCCGAGACCATGCTCAAGCAGGGACTCAACTCCAAGTTTTTCACGGTATTGGACATTAGCAATGGCTTCTGGTCAATACCATTGGCAAAAGCGTGCCAGTACAAATTTGCCTTCACTTTCAAAGCTCAACAGTATACGTGGACATGCCTTCCACAAGGATTCCACAATTCCCCCTCCATTTTCCACCGACAGCTGGCGAATGGTTTAGAAAAATTTTCCCGCCCCGAATGTCTGGTACAGTATGTAGACGACCTACTACTGCAGACAGACACAAAGGCAGAGCACATTACGCTTCTGGCCGAACTCCTGGAACTTTTAACCTCAATTGGCTGTAAAGTTAACCCAAGAAAGGCCCAGATTTTGGAAAATAAAGTGATGTATTTGGGAACAGTCATCACACACGGCAAACGCGAGATCGAATTCAAAAGAATTGATTCGATTGTCAAATTGCCCCTTCCCCAGAATGTTTCAGCCCTCCGGTCGTTCTTAGGACTGGTTGGTATTGTCGGAACCACATCGACGGATTCGCGACAAAAGCCGCCCCACTCTCAGACCTCCTTAAGAAAGGAGCCCCCTGGGAATGGCTTCCGCAGCATACAGAGGCTGTGGACGAGTTAAAGAAAGCCCTTAGCGCAGCACCCGCGCTACAAGTCCCAGACCAACTTTCCCCCTATGCAATAGAGGTAGCGAGCACAGATCTGACCCTCTCGGCCGTGTTACTTCAGGAACGGCACGAGCAGCTAAGACCAGTGGCTTATGCCTCCCGACTGTTAGACCCAGTGGAACAAGGATTTTCAGCCTGCGAGAGGCACCTCCTTGCAGTTTTCTGGGCAGTTCAGTACTTTTCTTACATTACCGGACTCAACCCCACCACCATTTTGACCGAGCACACCCCCACACAGTTACTCCTAGACCAGGGGTGGGCAAACTTTTCCGTGCAAGGGCCACATTCAAAAATTCACAATTCACAAAGGGCCGCATAGTATATTAAGTAAAATAATTACTTCACCCGGTTATGATTCTGGGCGCTTCATATAGAACATAGAACAGTACAGCACAGAACAGGCCCTTCGGCCCTCGACGTTGTGCCGAGCAATGATCACCCTACTCAAGTCAATGTATCCACCCTATACCAGTAAGTAACCCAACAGCCCGCCTCCATTAACCTTAAAAAAAATTTAAAAAAAATTTTTTTTTTTTTTTTTTTTTTTAATGACTTGGCGGGCCGCAGAAATACCTTTGGCGGGCCGCATGCGGCCCGCGGGCCGTAGTTTGCCCACCTCTGTCCTAGACGGTCGACTGAAGGACGGTTCAGTTAGCCAGATTAGGGCAGCTAGGTGGACACTACTCTTACAAGGACGGGACATTACAGTAAAACGGACCCGCACACACACATTTTTAGCCGACAACCTCCAATACCCAGGACAGCCCCATGAATGTGAAATTGTAGCCCCCTTACAAAACACAGGACCCTTTATAGCGAAGACACCCCCCAGGAAGATAGGGAACCCCAGACAAAGCCCCCAACACACAGACACGTGTGGACCACTACGGATATACGTAGACGGTTCATCCACGGTTTTAGAAGGTGAGCGTATCACAGGATGCGGCATCTATGTCGAGGACGCGCAGGGGCGCGCTCTCGAAGAGATAGCTTTAAAATTGCCAGGACACTTAGGCGCGCAGGCAGCAGAGCTCGCGGCCATAGCTTATATAGTGGACCACCCCGATTCTTTCCCCAGCCCAGCGGACATATATTCGGACAGTCTATATGTCTGCAATAGTTTAACAGATTTTCTACCCCTGTGGAGGACACGAGGTTTTGTCTCCGCAGATGGGAAACCCCTTCCATCAGCCCCTTTACTCCAACACATTTTAGAGAAAGCGAAGGACAGGACCTTCGGCATTATCAAAGTAAGAAGCCACCATAGGTCATCCCCCCCTGGGAATGTAAAAGCCGACGCACTGGCTAAGGCAGGTTCCAGGCGAGGACACTTATGGACACCCCCAGCTAGCGCACCAGCTAGCGCCCCTGTGAGCGCGGTTCAAGTCTCACAGACCGATATTAAAGATCTAGTAGAGGCACAGAGGCAGGATGAGGATCTCAGGGAGATTTTCAAAGGCAACTTTGTGCCACAGTATGACAAGTTCAGACACGTACTGACCACACATGAGGGTGTGATCATAAAGGATCAGCTTTATGTGGTCCCGCAGCAGGACAGGAATGAAATGATTGCTTTGTTCCATGATGGACACGGGCATCAAGGGATCGACGCAACCACGAGGCACCTCAGGCAGCTCTGTTGGTGGCCTAACCTAAGGACAGATGTAAGTCACTGCATCGAGAATTGCCTTATTTGCGCCCAGAATAACCCGGAGAGGTATTCTAAAAAGGCAAACTTCGGCATACTCGACCAGTTAATGGCCCCTGGACAAACCTCCAGATCGACTTTATAGGACCATTGCCCCCTTGTAGGAATGGCTATAAATACGTTCTGGTGGTCATCGATACCTTTACCAAATGGGTAGAGGCATTCCCCTCTAGAACGAATACAGCTAAGACAGCTGCAAAGATCCTGACCCACCACATCTTCACGAGATGGGGTTTACCCCGAAGCATTGATTCGGACCAGGGATCTCACTTCACAGGACGGGTCATGAAGAACGTCCTGACAATATTTGGCATAAAACAAAATTTTCATGTTGCGTATCACCCACAGTCCAGCGGGATTGTAGAGCGCATGAATCGGACCCTAAAATCCACACTTCGAAAAATGGTTCAAGAGAACAACTCCACATGGGATTCAGTGCTCCCATTTGCACTCATGTTCATCAGAAATACGGTTTCAACTTCCACAGGATACACACCACACACACTCATGACCGGACGCCCTATGAAAGGTACAGAATTCCTTTTAGGACTGGACATGACTAGCCCCGAAGTGACGGCCCTCACACATGAAAAGGTAGTTAAAGACCTGGTTGAGACTGTGAGGTCTGCACAGATTGCAGCCGCAGTTCAGCTAGGGAAACGCCGTAGACAACGCACAGCATGCTTTAACAAGACCGTACACCCCGCAGAATTCCAGGTTGGGCAACAGGTAATGCTATCTGTATACAACCCCAGCAGTTTTTTGGCACCAAAATATTCCGGCCCATCCTCAATTTCGGATAAAATTAGCCCCTCAGTTTATAGGATAAAATATCCTAATGGTAAGACCGCGTGGTTCCATATCAACCAGTTAAAGGCATATGGAACACAGGCCAACCATGCACACCATCTCCTGCTAGACGCAGCAGAACACCTCACCCCACCCACTAGAGACACGTTTCCCCCATCCCCCTCACAGACCAGTTCTTCATCGGACTCGCCTACGACTCCGCCCACTGACCACGACAGACCACGCCCCGAAACGCCCACAAGCTGCCGCAGCAGAGACAGCGATACAGACACTGACTCTGGGGACAGCCACAGCACACCACACTACAGCCCACATTGCAGCGACAATGACCCCGACTCCAGTGACCCCATGGAAGTCACTTACATTAAAAACCCAGGCCCACCACCCGACCCCGACGACCCCGACAATACCCATTCACTATTGGACCCAACACTCTGGCACAGGGACAATTCGTACCGACTTGTCCGCAATGACGAACGTGACCCCCAGTCACACAATTCAAAGATTTCATGCCTGATCCACACAAGGGTGTGGGATCCGGGAGAGCAGGACGACACGGTGTCTGAATCCCGATACGGCAACCCCTTTGTGACCCTGTTCACAGAGACAGAGGAAAAGTGAGGTGTCCAGATGATGTAAAATAGGAACCGCTTGAGGGAAGCGATGTCCTTTCTGATGGAACCTGCACGCATGTTTGTTTGTCAGTTCGGTTGTTTGTTTCAATGTTATTGATTCAGTTGGAGGCTGGACACCTTCTTTTCAGCTGAAAAGATTGTGACCACCTCGCACGCACTTTAGTTTGTCTGCAGATACGTCTGAGAACTTTCTATGGTGAGCAGCTCACCTTATCGTCTGAAATGTCTGAAGCCCAGCTCATTTTTCAAAAGGAGCATCTTGGCTCCTCCCTTGTTTTTAGGTGCCCCTCTATTCGGCGAATAGAGGCTGCAAATCCACGGTAAACACATTCTTGCCCGTTTACTCCAGGTTACTCAGGCAGTGGACAAACGGCACTGAGGACCCGCCCTGTCTGAGAACCCACTTTGGTCAGCCAAGCTCGGGTATGGCACAGCACGCCCTACCCGGGGATCCCATTCAAATCGTACCCGTAGCGGCCCATACGCAACCCATTCGACCTTTTGTTTCCAATTTGTTTTCATTTTTTCGTTAGGCAGCCCTTAGGCCGCCATCCCACATGCTATTTACATCCAGGAACATTCGGATGGTAAATGAGCAAAGCCTGCGAGACGGCTCGCAGGAGGAGAGTTGTTAGGTGTATTGTGTTCATTAAATTCGCTTTTGAAAAAAAAAAATGAGGGGAGTCACAGGGTGTGACTTGGCCAGTCATTTTAATGGGTCAATTGGAATTGAAAGACAGATACACTAACAAGTACGGATATTAAGCTGTATTGACAGATACTGTGCTTGATCCCATAGCTTTCGAAGGACGAAAAAGGGATCACAGCAAGGATCAGCCGTACAGGAGGAAGAAAAAGGAGAACGAAGAGAAGAAGATGGAAGCCTACTTATTGCTCTTAAATGTTGTATTTGTTTATGTCAAAGCAAGACACGTTTCCCCCACAACCCCCGCCGTAAATGTTTCACTCACAACAAATCCCCCGTGCTCAGCTCTGATCAGTGAGGTTCAGACCTGGTGCACAAAATTTATGACATGGTACTCCATGTCATATGTGATTGAATCACTGCTAGTGATTGCAATCCTCTGCATAATCATACAGACCCTCAGGTTGAGGAAGTGGAAGAGGAGAGCCTCCCGTTCCTGCCCCTCAACCATCTATGGAGTTCAATCTCCTATCTTCGGTTTCCACCAATCCCTCCAGCCCATAAATGAATAAAGCACTGTGTGAATAAAATAAAATATGCCCATGTATTATATTGTCCTGAACTCGACTGCCGAGTCAGGAAATGTTATGTGATGTGGTATGAATGGATGAGGTTTAGTCTGTAATGAAATGTTTAAGGTAAGATAAGGATAGTTGTGATAGGTAGAGGTTCCCGGTTTTTGGTAATGCATGTCCCCTTTGACATAGCGCCAAGTAGAGATGTCAGGTAAAAAATTTTCTTCCCATAGTCAAGGACAGAGTAGACGCTCAGGAGCTTGCCGAGGTCAGGGAACACAAAGAAGGCACCCAGAAGCACTCGAAGCAACGTGCATAGGTGATCCTTCACAATATTTTGATTGTGAGGATCACAAGGAGGGAATGTAGCCACTGTAGCCACCTAAAATGGACACTGGACTGACAAGATGGAGAATTGCTAAGACTGCAGGGAAAAGCAGTTTAGCCAAGACAGCAGTCTGCAAAGACTGATTAGCATTTTGCAAGCAGCAAAACTAGTTTCTGGCCAGGTGGAAGATCTCAAACCAAAGGTGTTAATGGCAAAACGCTTTGCATTTTAATGAGGCAATCCAGATCTGGGCACACACAATGGCAACATTCAGGTTTGAATAGATACTTTAAGTGGATGTCCAGACAGAGCGGCACCAGAAGTATCCACTATAGAAACCGCCCCCTCCATCAAGAAGAGACCCTCACATTGGGGGGGAATTCAAAAGATATCGATTAGAATTCGGTCCAATCGATACCTGAAGGTAAAGCCCGCCCCAAAAGAGGCACGGACATTGGGGTCCTATAAAAGATAGACCCCACACATGGTCCTGTCTGTTGTTTTCGTGCTCCGGCTTTGACCAAGAACTTCGACCTGTATCCTGACTCCAGCCGTTGAGCACCAGCCGCCGAACCGTAAGTGACAATACGACGCTCGCTACGCGAACCAGGCCCACTAGACCCCCAGCGACCAGCACACTCTCTGAAGGTTGCAGACCAAGATCGGAACGAAGGCCTCGCTCCCTGACCTTGCCTGTTCCTGTTTAGTTAAGTATTCTGATCGCTTCGTTTAGTTATAGCTTAGTCCCTTAGCGTGTGCATGCGTATTTATTATATTTGTATAATAAATATTGATCGTTTGGAACTTACTAATCGGTGTATCGTTTTATTACTTTGAACCTGACCTTGGAATATTTGTGAGTTGTCTAGATACGGCAACTGGCGACTCCCGAGCTGAAAATACATACATAGAGCCTTGCAGTGTTAAGCACACGGCCTTTAAACGGAGGCGTGTTAATACACTCCAATAAACGCGAATTACACTCAAGTAAAACGTGCAACATTTTCAAACCATCTGATCAAAAATTGTTTCTTAACCTATGACTTTGCGACCTTGTTCCTACACAATCCAGAAAAATCCACGGATTTCCATCCTTCAACACTTCAGTTATCTGATTTTCCACTGGTTTATCAACCACAGTCGACATCACTCCCACCTGCGATCCAGCTATATCGTTACCCAAGATAAACTGTATTCCTGGACAAGATACTTTCTCTGTTACTCCTACTACCACTTCACCACTCTTCACTGGACTTTCCAACCTTACCTTATATAATGGAATGCTACTCCTCTCACCCTGAATTCAACATTTTACCAACTTTTCTGGCAATATTCCTCCCAATCTACATAACTGTTTGTTCTTTAGTGACATTTAAGGGCATCTTAACAGATACATGAATACAATAGGAATAGAGGGATACGGTCCCAGGTAGTGTAGAAGATTTTAGTTTAGATGGGCAGAATGGTCGGCACAGGCTTGGAGAGCCGAAGGGCCTGTTCCTGTGCTGTAATTTTCTTTGTCTTTGTTCTTTTGTAACTCCTCATCTCTTACCATTAAAGATTGACTAGCTCCCGTATCTCTTGAAATTGTGACTTCTTTACCTGCTCCTCCTGATACACGAGTAAACTTTACCCACACCAGTAAATTCTTCAAAAAGAGATCTGGCACCTTCTTATCAATTATCTGTTGATCAGTCTGTACAATCTTCTGCCCCTCCTCCGCTTCACTTGGGCTTTCCTTTACCACTTTAACAAATCCCACTGTCTTATCATGTTTTACCACATCAGCCTTCCCAGTGTTTTTCTTCAACCACCAACACTGTGACTTTACATGGCCTAGTTTATTACAGTGAAATCATTTGAAACTTTTCATCTCTTTTCCACCCTCCTGGATTTCTTTTTAAATCTGAGGTACACTCTCATTATCTCCCATCAGATCACCTTTACCTTTACCACTTGAGTATTTCTCATGTCCCCAGTTTCTATCCCTCACCGGCTGAAACTGATGTCGGAAACCAAGCTTTGATTTATGAACTAATTCATAATCATCTGTTATCTCTGCTGCTAATCTCGCAGTTTTAACCCTCTGCCCTTCCACATGAGCTCTCACTACATCAGGAATTGAATTTTTAAACTTCAAAAGTATAATTTCTCTGAGATCTTCATACGTTTGGTCCATTTTCGAAGCTCTTATCCACCTATCAAAATTACTCTGTTTGATTCTTTCAAACTCCATGGATGTTTGACATGGTTATTCCCTTACATTTCTGAACCTTTGTCTATAGGCTTCAGGCAGTAATTCATATGCAAAGATGGATTTTTTCACCTCCTCATATGTCCCAGATACCTCCTCTGATAGTAATGCAAACACTTCACTAGCCTGACCTATCAGCTTTGTTCGAATCAGTCATACCCACAATGGGGCTGGTTTAGCACAGTGGGCTAAATCGCTGGTTTTGAAAGCAGACCAAGACAGGCCAGCAGCATGGTTCAATTCCCATACCAGCCTCCCCGAACAGGCGCCGGAATGTGGTGACTAGGGGCTTTTCACAGTAACTTCATTTGAAGCCTACTTGTGACAATAAGCAATTTTCATTTTCCTGTGGCCATTTCATTTGTTTAACTACCTTCTCAAATGAAATGAAAAAAACTTCTACCTCCTTCTCATCAAACCTTGGGCATATTTAAATAGATCCTCACCAAGCCTTCGACTATAACGCTCTTTCTCTTTATTGTCATCACTATCCTCCAACTGTACGTTTCCCTTTACATCCGCCAATTTTAACTGACTGTCATGTTTCATGGCCATTTTCTGAAGTTCAAACTCTCTTTTTCCCTTTCCTCTCTCTCTTTTTCTTTTCCCCTTTCTCTTTCTTTTTGTTCTGACAGGGCTATTCTTTCTTTGTTTCTTTCTTCTCTCTCCTTTTCTTTTTCCCTGATTTGTATCTCCCTTTTTCTCTCTTTTACTCTCATTTCGTATTCAAGCTGCTTTAATACTTTTTCATGTTCAAGTTGCTTGATTTGTAACTGAATTTTTGCTATTTCGAATGAGTCAGACTGTATCTCAGGCAATTTTAAATGCACAGCCAGCGCCGTACGTACCTCTTCTTTTCGTGTGCTGTCAGGTAACGCTAACTGCAATGTTTTTGCCAAATCTAAAAGCCTTTTTTTAGTCTGTCCGTAAGGTACTGCATGTGACGACTTCCGGTTGCGGCTATGCGGAGCTAAGCCGCACGTTCGGCAGCTCCCGCTATTTAGGGACTTTTGGGCCGTTTCGAGGGCCCCAAACGGCGCTGTTTCTACGCATCCCGGTGGGGGAAGGTGCCTGGAAGAACTTGCCCCACACTATATGGTGCTCACCCGGAGTGGGAAGAAGAAAAAGGCTGCAGTAACTCCTCAAAAAAAAGGGGGAAGAAAAACAAAATGACGGCCGGCGGTCCCGCTATTTAGGGACTTTTGGGCCGTTTCGAGGGCCCCAAACGGCGCTGTTTCTACGCATCCCGGTGGGGGAAGGTGCCTGGAAGAACTTGCCCCACACTATATGGTGTAAAAGGCTGCAGTAACTCCCCAAAAAAACGGGGGAAGAAAAACAAAATGGCGGCCGGCGCAACACCCGAGGACTGGTGGAAGCGGGCGCAGGAGCAACAGGCCTCACTCCTACGTTGTTTTGCTGAGCTGAAGGCTGAGCTGCTGGACTCCATGAATGCAACTACGACCAAGCTGCTTGGGACCCAGGCGGCCCAGGAGGAGACTATTCGGGAGTTGCAGCAGCAGGCCGTTGAAAGAGAGGAGGAGGCCGTGGTCCTTGTGGGGAAAGTGGAGTTGCACGAGGCACTTCATAAAAAGTGGCAGGACCGCTTGGAGGAGCTGGACGTTCGCACGAGGCGAAAGAATCTGAGGATCCTGGGCCTGGCGGAGGGGCTGGAGGGGTCGGATCTCCCGGCGTATGTGACCACGATGTTGAGCTCGTTGATGGGAGCGGGGTCCTTCCATTTGCCCGTAGAGCTGGAGGGAGCGCACAGAGTGATGGCCAGGAGGCCCAAGGCAGGTGAGCCCCTGAGGGCGGTGCTGGTGCGGTTCCACCGATTCAGTGACCGGGAGTGTGTGCTGCACTGGGCCAAGAAAGACAGGAGCAGTAAATGGGAGAATTCGGTAGTGAGGATCTACCAGGACTGGAGTGCGGAGGTGGCTAAGCAGCGGGCCGGGTTCAACCGGACGAAGGCGGTGCTTCATGCTAAGCAGGTCAGGTTTGGAATGCTGCAGCCTGCGTGCCTGTGGGTGACATACAAGGACCAGCACAATTACTTCGAGTCCCCGGAGGAGGCGTGGGCCTTTGTACAGGCGGAGAAGCTGGACTCGAACTAGGGCCTGGGAACATACTTTGGCCGGCGTTGTTTCCGCTGTGGCTGTTTTGTTTCAACTGTTTCAACTTTTTTAACTTCGACATGTGTGTTATGTATGCTGGTTTTCTGTTTGGTCTGTTTACGGGTGGGTTTGTTTGTTGGGCATGGTTGTGGGTTAGGTGGGGAGTGTTGCGGGTTTGTGTTCTATATGTTCTCTTCTGTACGGGGCTGGGGATTGAGGTGAAACTGGATTTTGGGGAACTGCGTCAGAAGGGTGGGGTGTGGCAGTGTGAAAGCGCGGGCTTTCCTCTGGTTTCCCGCGCTGCGGGGCAGGGGGGGTGGAGCTTGCGGTGGGGGCGGGGTCTCTACGGGTCTTCTTTCACGCGCTGCAGCAATGCCAAGGAGGTGTGGCAAGAGGGGGATGACCCCATGCCGGGAGGGGATAGGTTTTGGCGGGAGCTGCCGGGGTCAGCAGAAGTCAGCTGACTCATGGAAGTACCATGGAGGGTGCGTCGCGGCTAGGAGGGGTCCTAGCCTGGGGGGGGGGGATACCAGGTTGCTGCTGGAACGACTAGGAAGGAGCTGATGGGGGCCGGAGGGGAACGAGGAGAGGCACTATCGCCATGGGGAATGGGTCGAGCGGGGTGTGCTGGCCTGGGGCGAACATCTGCCAAGCTATGGCTAGTCGGCGGGGGAGGGGGGCGGGTTGATCCGGCTGATTACCTGGAATGTGAGGGGGCTGAACGGGCCGGTTAAGAGAACCAGGGTGTTCTCCCATCTAAGGGGGTTGAAGGCGGACGTAGCTATGCTCCAGGAGACCCACCTGAAGGTGGCGGACCAGGTCCGTCTGAGGAAGGGGTGGGTGGGGCAGGTTTATCATTCAGGATTGGACGCGAAGAACCGGGGGATGGCGATTCTAGTGGGGAAGAGGGTGGCGTTTGAGGCGGCTGAGGTGGTGTCGGACAAGGAGGGCAGATATATCATGGTGAGGGGGAGGCTGCAGGGAGAGAAGGTGGTGATGGTGAACGTATATACCCCGAATTGGGATTATGCTGGCTTCATGAGGCGATTGGTGGGCCGCATCCCGGACCTGGAGGCAGGGGGCCTGATCATGGGGGGAGACTTTAACACAGTGCTGGATCCCACACTGGACCGGTCCAGTTCAAGGACGGGTAGGAGACCGGCGGCAGCCAGAGTGCTGAGGGGATTCATGGACCAGATGGGAGGGGTGGATCCCTGGAGGTTTGGGAGACCGAGAGCGTGGGAGTATTCCTTTTTCTTTCACGTCCATAGGGTTTATTCCCGGATAGACTTTTTTGTCCTGAGCAGAGGATTGATTCCGAGGGTGCAGGATGCCGAGTACTCGGCCATAGCGATTTCAGACCATGCCCCGCACTGGGTTGATCTGGAGATGGGAGAGGCGCGGGACCAGCGCCCGCTTTGGCGCCTGGATGTGGGGATGCTGGCGGAGGAGGAGGTGTGTAAGAGGGTTCGGAGAAGCATTGAGGGGTATCTGGATACCAATGATACGGGGGAGGTCAAGGTGGGGATGGTCTGGGAGGCTCTGAAAGCAGTGATCCGGGGGGAGCTGATCTCCATCCGGGCCCACAGGGAAAGGAGGGAGAGGAAGGAGAGGGAGAGACAGGTGGGAGAGCTTCTGGAGGTGGACAGGAGATATGCGGAGGCACCGGAGGAAGGGTTGCTGGGAGAACGGCGCAGGTTGCAGGCCAATTTTGACTTGTTGACCACCAGAAAGGCGGAGGCACAGTGGGCGCAGGGCGCGTTATATGAGTATGGAGAGAAGGCGAGCAGGATGTTGGCGCATCAGCTCCGTAGGCGAGATGCGGATAGGGAAATTGGGGGAGTGAAGGATTGGGGTGGAAATGTAGTGCAGAAGGGGACAGAAGTAAACGGGGTCTTTAGGGACTTTTACGAGGGATTGTACCGGTCGGAACCTCCGAGGGGGAGAGAGGGGATGGAGAGCTTCATGAACAGGCTATGTCTCCCAAGGGTTCAAGAGAGGCTGGTAGAGGGGCTGGGGGCGGCGATAGAGTTGGAGGAGTTAGTCAGGGGGATCGGGCAAATGCAGTCAGGTAAGGCTCTGGGGACGGACGGGTTCCCGGCATAAATTTACAAAAAATATGCGGACCTGGTGGGTCCCCTGCTGGTGCGAACTTTCAATGAGGCATGGGAGGGGCGTGCTTTGCCCCCGACGATGTCGCGGGCACTGATCTCTTTGATCCTAAAACGGGATAAGGACCCCTTGTAGTGCGGATCATATAGGCCTATCTCGCTCCTTAACGTAGACGCTAAGTTGCTGGCGAAGATCCTGGCTACCAGGATAGAGGATTGTGTGCCAGAGGTAATTCATGAAGATCAGACAGGATTTGTCAAGGGGCGGCAGCTCAACACGAATGTGCGGAGACTGCTCAATGTTATCATGATGCCGGCAGTGGAGGGGGAGGCGGAGATAGTAGTGGCGCTGGACGCAGAGAAAGCGTTTGATAGAGTTGAGTGGGGGTACCTGTGGGAGGTGCTGGAGAGGTTTGGATTTGGGGAGGGATTCATCAAATGGGTGAGGCTGCTTTACGCGGCGCCGATGGCGAGTGTAGTTACAAATGGAAGGCGATCGGAGTATTTTAGGCTCTCTCATGGGACCAGGCAGGGGTGTCCCCTGTCCCCCCTGCTCTTTGCACTGGCGATTGAACCGCTGGCCATGGCGTTGAGGGAGTCAGGGAAATGGAGGGGTCTGGTGCGGGGTGGGGAGGAGCACCGGGTATCGCTGTATGCGGACGACCTGCTGTTATATGTGGCGGACCCAGAGGGGGGAATGCCGGGGGTGATGGAGCTGTTAGCGGAATTTGGGGGCTTCTCGGGCTATAAGCTAAACTTAGGAAAGAGCGAGGTATTTGTAGTGCACCCGGGAGATCAGGAGGAGGGAATTGGGAGGCTCCCCTTCAGGAGGGCAGTGAAGAGTTTCAGGTACCTGGGGGTGCAGGTGGCCAGGAGTTGGGGGGCACTTCATAAGCTTAACTTCACCAGACTAGTGGAACAGATGGAGGAGGAATTTAAAAGGTGGGACATGGTGCCGCTATCGCTGGCGGGCAGAGTGCAATCCGTCAAAATGACGGTTCTCCCGAGGTTCTTGTTCTTCTTCCAGTGCTTGCCCATCTTTATCCCTAGGGCCTTTTTTAAAAGGGTGACCAGCAGCATCATGGGATTTGTTTGGGCGCATGGCACCCCGAGGGTGAAGAGGGTCTTCTTGGAGAGGAGTAGAGATGGGGGGGGGGCTGGCATTGCCCAACCTCTCGGGGTACTACTGGGCGGCCAACGTGTCGATGGTGCGTAAGCGGGTGATGGAGGGGGAGGGGGCAGCATGGAAACGGATGGAGAGAGCGTCCTGTGGGGATACAAGCCTGGGGGCCCTGGTAACGGCGCCATGGCCGCTCCCTCCCACGAGGTATACCACGAGTCCGGTGGTGGCGGCTACCCTCAAGATTTGGGGTAGTGGAGGCGACATAGGGGAGAAGTGGGGGGCTCGATGGAGGCTCCGTTAAGGGGGAACCATAGGTTCGTCCCGGAGAACATGGATGGGGGATTTCAGGGATGGTATAGAGCGGGCATTAGACAGCTGAGGGACCTGTTTATTGATGGGAGGTTTGCGAGCCTGGGGGAGTTGGAGGAGAAATTTGAGCTCCCTCCGGGAAACATGTTTAGATATCCGCAGGTAAAGGCATTTTCTAGACGGCAGGTGGAGGGATTCCCTGCGCTCCCCACGAGGGGGGTGAGTGACAGGGTGCTCTCGGGGGTCTGGGTCAGGGAGGGGAAGATATCCGATATCTACAAGCTTATGCAGGAGGTGGAAGAGGCGTCAGTAGAGGAGCTGAAAACGAAGTGGGAGGGGGAACTGGGGGAACAGATCGAAGACGGGACATGGGCTGATGCCCTGGAGAGGGTAAATTCTTCCTCCTCGTGTGCGCGGCTTAGCCTCATTCAATTCAAGGTGTTGTGTAGGGCCCACATGACTGGGACGAGGATGAGTAGGTTCTTTGGGGGTGAAGATAGGTGTGTCAGGTGCTCGGGGAGTCCAGCAAACCATGCCCATATGTTCTGGGCATGCCCGGCATTGGAGGAGTTCTGGAAGGGGGTGGCGAGGACGGTGTCAAGGGTGGTGGGATCCAGGGTCAAGCCAGGATGGGGACTCGCGATCTTTGGGGTTGGGGTAGAGCCGGGAGTGCAGGAGGCGAAAGAGGCCGGTGTGCTGGCCTTTGCGTCCCTAGTAGCCCGGCGAAGGATTTTGCTACAATGGAAGGACGCGAGGCCCCCAAGCGTGGAGACCTGGATCAATGACATGGCGGGTTTCATTAAGCTTGAGAAGGTCAAATTCGCCCTGAGAGGATCGGTGCAAGGGTTCTTTAAACGGTAGCAACCTTTCCTCCACTTTCTGGCGATAGGGTACTGGGACAGTAGCAGCAGCAGCCCGGGGGGGGGGGGGGGGGGGGGGGGGGGATGTTGATTATGTTTGCTTATTTAATTTAAATTTGATTTATTTAATTTAAATTTATGGTTAAGTTCTATTGTTGGGGGGGGGGGGGTGGGGGAGTGTGATACATGTGATGTTACGGTTTGGGGGGAATTGTGGATGTTATGGGGCTGTTAGTTGCATATTACTGCTTGTTGCTATACTTGTTGTTATATTTTTATATTTTCTGTAAAAAATTCCAATAAAAATTATTTTTTTTAAAAAAGGTACTGCGTGTGACCTTCTCCACCCCCAAAAACGTCAGAGCCTCTGAAAGAGCCATTGTCCACAACACACTCCCTACTTAAACTGGTATACTACACCTGAATCCAGTTAACATTTTGTAAACACACAATAAACACCTTATCAACTATAAACACGGATACTTTTCCAAATATAATATTCTATAGGTAGCCCTTAATAACTTCCCAAACAACATCCATAAGTTAAATCCTTTTTAAAATAAGGACAGCAGGTTTAAATTCTCTGCAGAATCAGGTATTACTTTGAAATCATCAATGTTCTGGAGACATTCCTTAGCTTGTAGAGAGAGAGATCATTATAAGCTGTGTGTTTTTAAGGCAGCTCTCTACTCCGTAAACAAAACTAAAAACATACTGCAGCTGCCAGCTCAAAAACAAAGTGAAAGACAGCCCAGGTCAGCCCACACACTGACGTCACTGCAGCTATTTGATAAACAACCATTTCTTAAAGGTACATCCACCTGACTCTGGATTTACAGAAAGCTTTTGACAAGGTTCCACACAAAAGGTTGCTGCATGAGGCGAAGATGCATGGTGTTAAAGGTAGAGTAGTAGCATGGATATAGGATTGGTTAACTAATAGAAAGAAAAGAGTAGGAATAAATGGGTGTTTCTCTGGTTGGCAATCAGTAGCTAGTGGTGTCTCTCAGGGATCAGTGTTGGGCTCACAATTGTTCACAATTTACATCAATGATTTGGAGTTGGGGACCAAGGGCAATGTGTCCAAGTTTGCAGATGACACTAAGATGAGTGGTAAAGCAAAAAGTGCAGAGGATACTGGAAGTCTGCAGAGGGATTTGGATACTTTGAGTGAATGGTCCAGGGTCTGGCAGATGGAATAAAATGTTGACAAATGTGAGGTATCGATTTTGGTAGGAATAACAGCAAAAGGGATTATTGTTTGAATGATAAAATATTAAAACATGCTGCTGTACAGAGACTCCTGGGTGTCGTCATGCATGAGTCACAGAAAGTTGGTTTACAGGTGCAACAGGTGATTAAGAAGGCAAATGGAATTTTGTCCTTCATTGCTAGAGGGATGGAGTTTAAGACTAGGGAGATTGTGCTGCAATTGTATAAGGTGTTAGTGAGGCCACACCTGGAGTATTGTGTTCAGTTTTGGTTTCATTACTTGAGAAAGGACGTACTGGCACTGGAGGGTGTGCAGAGGAGATTCACTAGGTTAATACCAGAGCTGAAGGGGTTGGAGTACGAGGAGAGGTTTAGTAGACTGGAACTGTATTAATTGGAATTTAGAAGGATGTGGGGGGATCTTACAGAAACATATAAAATTATGAAGGGAATAGATAGGATAGATGCAGGCAGGTTGTTTCCACTGGTGGGTAAAAGCAGATCTAGGGGGCATAGCCTCAAAATAAGGGGAAGTAGATTTAGGACTGAGTTTAGGAGGAACTTCTTCACCCAAAGGGTTGTGAATCTATGGAATTGCGTGCCCAGTGAAGCAGTTGAGGCTCCTTCATTAAATGTTTTTAAGGTAAAGATAGATAGTTATTTTGAAGAATAAAGGAATAAAGGATTATGGTGTTCGGGAGGGAAAGTGGAGCTGAGTCCACAAAAGATCAGCCATGATCTCATTGAATGGTGGAGCAGGCTCGAGGGGCCAGATGGCCTACTCCTGCTCCTAGTTGTTATGTTCTTATTTAAAAAGCGAGTTGGAAAGAAAGCAGGAAATTATAGACCAGTAAACCTGATGTCAGTCAAATTCTAGAACCCATTATCGAAGATTTTATCGCAGAGCACCAAGAAAACAGTGGCAGGATAGGACAGAGTAGCCTGGATTTATGAAGGAGAAATCATGCTTGACAAATCTACTGGAATTCGTAAGAGGATGTAACTCGTAGCGTTGATGAAGGGGAGCCAGTGGATGTGGTATCTTTGGACTTTCAGAAGGCTTTTGATAAAGTCCCGCTTAAAGATTAGTGTGTAAAATTAAATCGCATGGGATTGGGGATAGTGTATTGAGATGGATAGAAAACTGGTTCACAAACAAGAAACAAAGAGTAGGAATTAGCTGGTCTTTTTCAAATTGGCAGGCAGTGACTAGTGGGGTACCACAGGGATCGGTGCTGGGTTTTCCCAGCTATTCACAATATACATTAATGATTTGGATGAGGGAACAAAATGTAACATCTCAAAGTTTACAGATGATACCAAGTTGGGTGGGAGGGTGAGCTGTGAGGAGAACACAGAGATCCTTCAGTGTGATGTGGACAAGTTGAGTGAGTGGGCAAATGAATGACGGAAGTATAATTTGGATGTAATGCGAGTATATAGATTTTGGTAGCAAAAAACAAGAAGGCAGACTGTTACCTGAATGGCCATAAATTAGGAGAGGGGAATGTACAATGAGACCTGGGTGTCCTTGTGCACCAGTTGCTGAAGGTAAGCATGCAGGCGCAGCAGGAGGTAAAGAAAGGAAATGGTCTGCTGGCCTTCATTGCAAGAGGCTGAGTACAGGAACAGGGACGTGTTGCTGCAATTGTACAGGGCCTTGGTGAGGCCACACTTGGTGAGGCCACACTTGGAACATTGGAAGGCTTTGGTATCATCTCACCTGTGTGGTTTGCTGATTGGCCACTGTCGTAACCCGCTACTGACACCTGACAAAAATGTAAAAAAGAGCGCCATATGGATGGGTGCCCAATGTCGTGGATAAAAGACCTCTCCACAAAGTTGGCTGGCAGTCATTCATTTTCCAAGCTGAACATAAAATCATAGAAGAATCATAGAATTGCTACAGTGCAGAAGGAAACTATTCGGCCCAGTAAGTCTGCACCAACCGCCTAACACAGTGTTTTTCAAACGTTTTTTCCGGGGACCCATTTTTACCAACTGGCCAATTTCAGGACCCACACCGGCCGATCTTCGTGACTTAGCCTCCCGACCTTCGTGACCCACACTGTTCGACCTTCATGACTTACACCGCCTGACTTTCACAACACATCAGTTTCTTTTACCTTTTATGCGAGAGGAGAGCCTGCTTGCTCCTCACAATCTCAGTCCAATCAGGTTCACAGGAGGAGAGGGCTATGCACACATTATTTGCAGGAGACAGCCGGTTCTTTGGTGCCACCTTAATCTTTGTTTGGATGGAAAATCCAAACTCACACATGGAGGTCATTGTGAAGGACAAAAGCAACAAAATGCTTGTTTTACTCAGCTCCGGATACTCCTCGGAGACGCTACACCAGAATGCTGACAGTTTCATTGACTTGTGTCGCGTTTTTAATGTGCTGTCAAAGCTGAGGTGCAGATGTTCAGTCAGCTTGATTTGGAGTCCGGCTTGCCAGTCCATTTACACTTCCCTTACTAATGCTGTTCTTCAATGTGTTGTAGCAGTATGGGTAACATGTAGCAATTTCGGCTTTGCACTCGCAATTGCCAAACTTTCAATGAGTTTTGAAAAGCTGCGATTTCTTCACAATGCCGAAAGCAATCAACTATCCCTTGCAATTTGAGGTTCAGTTCATTTAGAATTTAGAATTAGGGGCAGCACAGTAGCATGGTGGTAAGCATAAATGCTTCACAGCTCCAGGGTCCCAGGTTCGATTCCCGGCTGGGTCACTGTCTGTACGGAGTCTGCACGTCCTCCCCATGTGTGCGTGGGTTTCCTCCGGGTTCTCCGGTTTCCTCCCACAGTCCAAAGATGTGCGGGTTAGGTGGATTGGCCATGCTAAATTGCCCGTAGTGTAAAAAGTAAGGTTGGGGGGGGGGTTGTTGGGTTACGGGTATAGGGTATACGGGTATAGGGTGGATACGTGGGTTTGAGTAGGGTGATCATTGCTCGGCACAACATTGAGGGCCGAAGGGCCTGTTCTCTGCTGTACTGTTCTATGTTCTATGTAATTCAAAAGATGATAGCATCCAAGTTTCATCAGCAAAGGAATCAACCAGAGGGGACAATTTCTGGAGGAAGAAAGGGTGGATTTCGTACCTCAGTTTGTAAACTCTGAGTAGCTCCCCTGTTGACTGATCATTGCAGTAACTCTTCAAGCGGCTGAAGTCCACCGTCATTGGGATTGACTCGTCACTGTTTCAATTCAATGCTTTAACGTAGTCTAAATGGTCAGCACAAAACTTATAGCCACCCTTCAGTACACAGAGGACGACGATGTGATGATTTTCCATGGCTTTCATTATATCCCTTACCAAAAGTTCAATTCTGTCCATGATTAAACCATGAGGAATATATATTCTCTCCAGACCATTTGAATAATGTTCCGACATTCAAAACAGATCGAGGTCATAGCCTTGTTCATCATCGATGATCACCATGCAGTCAGCCGCCAGCATGCCGGGATCACACTTTGACCCCGGGTTCAGTTCCCAACATTCCCGGGCCGCATGCGCAATGATGAGCGGGAACGCATATGCAGTGCTCCAGTGGTTTTTTAGCTGGTCGCAGCCACCATGTTTAAAGCTGCTCGCAGCCAACATTGTTAAAACCGGCTGCTGCGACTGTTGCCGGGGCATCCCATGATCAGGAACGCCATGATGGACGGCTCCACAAACCTTCTGACACCCACCCGCAGTTCGCAACACACACTTTGAAAATGCCTGGTCTAACAGAGCATCGTACCGAGGCCCTCGTCCTTACAATACCCCCATATCCCAGTAGCTCCACCTAACCTTGAGGACAGTAAGGGACAATTTAGCACGGCCAATCCACCTGACCGTGCCAAAGAAGGTAGTACGTAGATTTCCCAAACGGAAATCATGGCTTAATCGTGAGATCCACTCCCTCCTGAAGGCCAAGTCTGAGGTGTTCAAGTCAGGCGACCCTGACCTATATAAGAAATCCAGGTACAACCTCCGCAAAGTTATCAGGGATGCCAAGAGACAATAACAGACAAAGCTAGAGTCACAGACTAGTGTTACCAACTCTTGTTGTTGCGGCAAGGCCTAAACGGTCAAAACAACATAACGGGCCACAAAGCGAAGCCGAGCAGTATCTCCGGCAGCAACGCACCCCTCCCCGATGAACTCAATGCATTCTATGCTCGGTTCGAGCAGGTAACTAACAATCCACTGTTGAGTGCCCCAGCAGCCCCCGGACACACCCGTACCCACCACCAGAGCTTCCAAAGTCAGATCGGCCTTCTTGAAAGTGACCCCTCGGAAAGCAATGGGTCCAGACGGGATCCCTAGTCGTGCCTGCACGGGTCAGCTAGCAGATGTGTTCGCGGACATCTTCAACCTCTCCCTACTCTGAGGTTCCCATCTGCTTCAAGAAGACCACCATCATACCAATGCCAAAGAAGAACCAGGCAACGTGTCTCAATAGTTATCATCCGGTGGCCTTGAGATCGATTGGAAGGACGTGCTTCGAGACGCTTGAACTCCATACTCCCAGAATGCCTACATCCACTCCAATTTGCATACCGCCATAACTGGTCCACAGCAGATGGCATTTCCCATGCCCTACACTCATCCTTGGAGCATCTCGACAACAAGGAATCCTACATCAGACTCCTATTTATTGACCACTGCTCCGCCTTCAACACCATAATCCCAGCCAAGCTCATATTTAGGCTCCAAAACCTAGGACTTGGCTCTCCACTCTGCAACTGGATCCTCGACTTTCTGACCAACAGACCACAATCAGTAAGAATGAACATCAACACCTCCTCCACAATAATCCTCAATACCGGGGCCCCGCAAGGCTGCATACTTTGCCCCCTACTCTACTCCCTGTACACACACGACCGTGTGGCAAAACTTGACTCCAAGTTTACTGATGATACGACCATAAAGTGTCAGATCTCGAACATCGACGAGTCAGAATACAGGAGGGAGATTGAGAACCTAGTGGAATGATGCAATGACAACAATCTCACGCTCAATGTCGGGAAAACTAAAGAGTTGGTAATTGACTTCAGGAATTGTACACACCCCTGTCTGCATCAATGAAGTCGAGGTGGAGTTAGAACAAAAAAACAATACAGCACAGGAACAGGCCCTTCTGCCCTTCAAGCCTGTACCAGTCATGATACCAACCTTGGCCAAAACCCTCAGCACTTCCTAATGTCGTATTCCTCAATACCCATCATGTCCATGTATTTGTCAAGATGTCATTTGAACACCGCCTTCTGCGGCAAAGAGTTCCACAGATTCACCATCCTCTGGCTGAAGAAATTCCTCCTCATCTCTGTTTTAAAGGATCATCTCTTTAGTCTGAGATTGTGTCCTCTGCTCCTAGTTTTTCCTACAAGTGGAAACATTCTCTCCACATCCACTCTATCCAGGACACGCAGTATCCTGTAAATTTCAATAAGATCCCCCCCTCATCCCTCTATATTCTAATGAGTACAGACCCAGAGTCCTCAAACGCTCCTCATACAACAAGTTCTTCATTCCAGGGATCATTCTTGTGAACCTCCTTTCGACCCTTTCCAAGACAAGCACATCCTTCCTTAGACACAGTACGGTAGCACAAGTGGATAGCACTATAGCTTCGCAATGCCAGGTCCCAGATTCGATTCCCTGCTGGGTCACTGTTTGTGCAGAGTCCGCACGTTTTCGCTGTGTCTGTGTGGGTTTCCTCTTTAGCTCATTGGGTTAAATCACTGGCTTTTTAAAGCAGACCAAGCAGGCCAGCAGCACGTTTCGATTCCCGTACCAGCCTCCCCGGACAGGCGCTGGAATGTGGTGACTAGGGGCTTTGCACAGTAACTTCATTGAAGCCTACTCGTGACAATAAGCGATTTTCATTTTTTTATTTTTTTCAGGTTGAAATGAAATGAAAAATGAAAATCGCTTATTGTCACAAGTAGGCTTCAATGAAGTTACTGTGAAAAGCCCCTAGTCGCCACATTCCGGCGCCTGTCCGGGGAGGCTGGTACGGGAATCGAACCGTGCTGCTGGCCTGCTTGGTCTGCTTTAAAAGCCAGCGATTTAGCCTTGTGAGCTAAACCAGCCCCTACAGATTTCCTCCCACAGTCCAGATTGGCCATGATAAATTGCCCTTAGTGACCAAAAAGGTTAGGAGGGGCTATTGGGTTACGGGGATTACGGTGAAAGTGAGGGCTTAAGTGGGTCGGTGCAGACTCGGTGGGCCGAATGGCCTCCAACTGCACTGTATGTTCTATGTTCCATACAGGGCACAAAACCACTCACAATACTCCAAATGGGATCTGACCAGAGCCTTATATAGCCTCAGAAGTACATCCCTGGTCTTGTATTCGAATCCTCCCGACATGAATGCTAACATTGCATTTGCCTTCTTAACTGCCGACTGAACCTGCACATTAACCTAAAGAGAATCGTCAACAAGGACTCCCAAGTCCCTTTGTGCTTCTGATTTCCTGAGCACCTTCCCATTTAGATAATAGTCTATGCCTCAATTCCCTCTTCAAAGTGCATAACCTCACACATTGCATTCCATCTGCTATTTCTTTGCCCGCTCTCCAACCCTGTCCAAGTCCTCTTGAAGCCTGCCTCTTTCCTCAATAATACCTGCCTCTCTACAGATCTTTGTGTCATCTGTAAACTTAGCAACAGTGCCTTCAGTTCCTTCTTCCAGATCATTAATGACAAATACATGAACAGGATGCGAATAGAAGGGATATGAAAATGTCGAAGGTTTTAGATTTGATGGGCACCATGGTCAACACAGACTTGGAGGTCTGAAGGGCCTGTAGCTGTTCTGTACTGTTCGGTGGATGTCGTCCACTGCTTCGAAGGCTGCGGTTGAGAAAGGACAGCTCTCTTTCAGCACCCACGGCATCCCAGAAGTGATAGTCACAGACAACGGCAGCCCTTTCAGCAGCAACGGGTTTGAACGCTTCATGAAGGCAAACAGCACATTCGCACAGGTCCGTATCAGTGTTCCTTGAATGGGCTGACTCAGCGAGCAGTGCTGACCTGAAAGAGAGGGATGAAGAAACATACCACGGGGTCCGTGGAGACGTGACCAGCAAGAGTTTTGTTTAGCTACCGTACCATGTCACGTGCTGTGACCGGCGTAGCACCAACGGAACCGTTGATGGGTCAGAGGCTCAGGACCCGCCTCAGCCTCACGTTTCCTGACATTGGCAGGAAAGTACAACGTGGTCAGGACCTGCAGAGGCAAAGCCAAGGCAGGTGGATGGGACCAGGACTTTCGAACTAGGGGACGCACAGTGGACGCAGTGTACTTCCAAAATTTCGGGGACGGTGCCGATGGATTCCAGGGACAGTGGTACAGCAGACCGGACCAGTCTTGTACCAGGCGAAGACGCGCGAACGGACGGTAAAAAATCACCTTGACCATCTCAGGAGCAGGGGGCCAGTGTTAGGCCACGCCTCACAGGGGAACCGTCTTCCAGCCACGTTGTCCCGGCACATGGGGGCCTGGGAGAGTTGCTCCATGAATCCTGACAATGAGATGCAACAGGTGGTGAGCTCCGAGGTGGCGA
Source organism: Scyliorhinus canicula (assembly GCF_902713615.1). NCBI lineage: Eukaryota > Metazoa > Chordata > Chondrichthyes > Carcharhiniformes > Scyliorhinidae > Scyliorhinus > Scyliorhinus canicula. Next base: position 231,064,639 of record NC_052150.1, on the reverse strand, counting down.
CCCAGGCATCTGGGCTTCTGTCAGCGACCTTTCCAGGGATCAAGTACTAGTGACACCTCCCAGATAGTCATCTCGGAAATGACATTCCCCTAGACGCTACACACCCAGCCACGCAGCCACTGGAACTACAGCTACAGGAAAAGAAGAGCCGACGTCCTTCTGTTCATTCCAGAGGGACTTACGGCCTTCGGGAGAGAAGAATGTTGTAAAACCCATGAGATCTATGGGAACAACCAGATTTTTGTTCAGCAAAGATATTAATGGATAGGAGCCAAAGGCAGGTATAGGAATTAGGTAACAGATCAGCCATGATCTCATAAGAACATAAGAACTAGGAGCAGGAGTAGGCCACCTGGTCCTTTGAGCCTCCTCCGCCATTCAATGAGATCATGGCTGATCTTTTGTAGACTCAGCTCCACTTTCCGGCCCGAACACCATAACCCTTAATCCCTTTATTCTTCAAAAAACTATCTATCTTTACCTTAAAAACATTTAATGAAGGAGCTTCACTGGGCAAGGAATTCCATAGTTTCACAACCCTTTGGTTGAAGAAGTTCCTCCTAAACAGGGCAAAGGGGGCAAAAGAGGGGGAGGTGTGGCGCTGCTAGTCAAGGACAGTATTACGGTGACGGAAAGGATGCTAGATGGGGACTCTTCTTCCGAGGTAGTATGGGCTGAGGTTAGAAACAGGAAAGGAGAGGTCACCCTGTTGGGAGTTTTCTATAGGCCACCTAATAGTTCCAGGGATGTAGAGGAAAGGATGGCGAAGATGATTCTGGAAAAGAGCGAAAGTAACAGGGTAGTTGTTATGGGAGACTTTAACTTTCCAAATATTGACTGGAAAAGATATAGTTCGAGTACATTAGATGGGTCGTTCTTTGTACAATGTGTGCAGGAGGGTTTCCTGACACAATATGTTGACAGGCCAACAAGAGGCGAGGCCACATTGGATTTGGTTTTGGGTAATGAACCAGGCCAGGTGTTAGTTCTGGAGGTAGGTGAGCACTTTGGAAACAGTGACCGCAATTCGGTGACCTTTACGTTAGTGATGGAAAGGGATAAGTATACCCCGCAGGGCAAGAGTTATAGCTGGGGGAAGGGCAATTATGATGCCATTAGACATGACTTAGGATGTGTTGGTTGGAGAAGTAGGCTGCAAGGGTTGGGTACACTGGATATGTGGAGCTTGTTCAAGGAACAGCTATTGCGTGTTCTTGATAAGTACGTACCAGTCAGGCAGGGAGGAAGGGGTCGAGCGAGGGAACCGTGGTTTACCAAAGAAATGGAATCTCTTGTTAAGAGGAAGAAGGAGGCCTATGTGAAGAATGAAATGAAAATGAATGAAATGAAAATCGCTTATTGTCACGAGTAGGCTTCAATGAAGTTACTGTGAAAAGCCCCTAGTCGCCACATTCCGGCGCCTGTCTGGGGGGGCTGGTACGGGAATCGAACTGTGCTGCTGGCCTGCTTGGTCTGCTTTATAAGCCAGCGATTTAGCCTTGTGAGCTAAACCAGCCCGTGAGGCGTGAAGTTTCAGTTGGGGCGCTTGATAGTTACAAGGAAGCGAGGAAGGATCTAAAGAGAGAGCTAAGACGAGCAAGGAGGGGACATGAGAAGTCTTTGGCAGGCAGGATCAAGGAAAACCCAAAAGCTTTCTATAGGTATGTGAGGAATAAAAGAATGACTAGGGTAAGAGTAGGGCCACTCAAGGACAGTGGTGGGAAGTTGTGTGTGGAGGCTGAGGAGATAAGCGAGATACTAAATGAATACTTTTCGTCAGTATTCACTCAGGAAAAAGATAATATTGTGGAGGAGAATGCTGAGACCCAGGCTATTAGAATAGATGGCATTGAGGTGTGCAGGGAAGAAGTGTTGGCAATTCTGGACAAGGTGAAAATAGATAAGTCCCCGGGGCCTGATGGGATTTATCCTAGGATTCTCTGGGAAGCCAGGGAAGAGATTGCTGAGCCTTTGGCTTTGATTTTTAGGTCATCATTGGCTACAGAAATAGTGCCAGAGGACTGGAGGATAGCAAATGTGGTCCCTTTGTTCAAGAAGGGGAGTAGAGATAACCCCGGTAACTATAGGCCGGTGAGCCTAACGTCTGTGGTGGGTAAAGTCTTGGAGAGGATTATAAAAGATACGATTGATAATCATCTAGATAGGAATAATATGATTAGGGATAGTCAGCATGGTTTTGTGAAGGGTAGGTCATGCCTCACAAACCTTATCGAGTTCTTTGAGAAGGTGCCTGAACAGGTAGACGAGGGTAGAGCAGTTGATGTGGTGTCTATGGATTTCAGTAAAGCGTTTGATAAGGTTCCCCCACGGTCGGCTATTGCAGAAAATATGGAGGCTGGGGATTGAGGGTGATTTAGAGATGTGGATCAGGAACTGGCTAGTTGAAAGAAGACAGAGAGTGGTAGTTGATGGGAAATGTTCAGAATGGAGTTCAGTTACGAGTGGCGTACCACAAGGATCTGTTCTGGGGCCGTTGCTGTTTGTCATTTTTATAAATGACCAAGAGGAGGGCACAGAAGGATGGGTGAGTAAATTTGCAGACGACACTAAAGTCGGTGGAGTTGTAGACAGTGCGGAAGGATGTTGCAGGTTACAGAGGGACATAGATAAGCTGCAGAGCTGGGCTGAGAGGTGGCAAATGGAGTTTAATGTGGAGAAGTGTGAGGTGATTCACTTTGGAAAGAATAACAGGAATGCGGAATATTTGGCTAATGGTAAAATTCTTGGTAGTGTGGATGAGCAGAGGGATCTCGGTGTCCATGTACATAGATCCCTGAAAGTTGCCACCCAGGTTGATAGGGTTGTGAAGAAGGCCTATGGTGTGTTGGCCTTTATTGGTAGAGGGATTGAGTTCCGGAGCCATGAGGTCATGTTGCAGTTGTACAAAACTCTAGTACGGCTGCATTTGGAGTATTGCGTACAGTTCTGGTCGCCTCATTATAGGAAGGACGTGGAAGCTTTGGAACGGGTGCAGAGGAGATTTACCAGGATGTTGCCTGGTATGGAGGGAAAATCTTATGAGGAAAGGCTGATGGACTTGAGGTTGTTTTCGTTGGAGAGAAGAAGGTTAAGAGGTGACTTAATAGAGGCATACAAAATGATCAGAGGGTTAGATAGGGTGGACAGCGAGAGCCTTCTCCCGCGGATGGAGGTGGCTAGCACGAGGGGACATAGCCTTAAATTGAGGGGTAATAGATATTGGACAGAGGTCAGAGGTGGGTTTTTTACGCAAAGAGTGGTGAGGCCGGGAATGCCCTACCTGCAACAGTAGTGAACTCGCCAACATTGAGGGCATTTAAAAGTTTATTGGATAAGCATATGGATGATAAGGGCATAGTGTAGGTTAGATGGCCTTTAGTTTTTTTCCATGTCGGTGCAACATCGAGGGCCGAAGGGCCTGTACTGCGCTGTATCGTTCTATGTTCTATGTTCTAAACTCAGTCCTAAATCTACTTCCCCTTATTTTGAGGCTATGCCCCCTAGTTCTGCTTTCACCCGCCAGTGGAAACAACCTGCCCGCACCTATCCTATCTATTCCCTTCATAATTTTATGTTTCTATAAGATCCTCCCCCAGCCTTCTAAATTCCAATGAGTATAGTCCCAGTCTACTCAACCTCTCCTCGTAATCCAACCCTTTCAGCTCTGCGATTAACCTAGTGAATCTCCTCTGCACACCCTCCAGTTCCAGTACGTCCTTTCTCAGGTAAGGAGACCAAAACTGAATACAATGCTCTAGGTGTGGCCTCACTAACACCTTATACAATTGCAGCATAACCGCCCTAGTCTTAAAATCCATCCCTCTAGCAATGAAGGACACAATTCCATTTTCCTTCTTAATCACCTGTTGCACTTGTAAACCAACTTTTTGCGATTCATGCACTAGCACACCCAAGTCTCTCTGCACAGGTCTCTCTGCACAGCGGCATGCTTTAATATTTTATCATTTAAATAATAATCACTTTTGCATTTATTCCTAGCAAAATGGATAACCTCACATTTGTCAACATTGTATTCCATCTGCCAGACCCTTGACCATTCACTTAACCTATCCAAATCCCTCTGCAGACTTCCAGTCTCCTCTGCACTTTTCGCTTTACCACTAATCGCATTGAATGGCAGGATAGGCTCATGGGATTGAATGGCCTACTCCTGTTCCTATGTGCCCATGATTAATCTCCTCGTGAGCCTCATTGAGTACAATCTCCCCCACCGAGGGGCTGAGGCCAAACAGCAGGCGAGCTAACTCATTACAATGAAAGCCGGCCCAGGTCAGAGCCCAGCTGTAGCATAGTCCCGACTGGCGCTGGGACTGTTACTTGTAGATATGTTCAGCGGAATTCTTCATCAGCAGGATCCTCCGGTAAGCTGACAGCGCACCCACGCCTGCAGGTTTCCCGATGGCGTGGGGTGGCCACAGTGGGAAACCTCATTGGCTGGGCAGTGGGAAAGGAAAATCCCATTGTCGGCGGGGGGGGGGATGCTGCCCTTTGTTTTTCACTCTCCTTTCTGGACTCCTCCATGACCCCCAAAGTCATGAACAATGAGAATCACCCTTTGTTTCAGTATTACAGAACATAGAACATTACAGCGCAGTACAGGCCCTTCAGCCCTCGATGTTGCGCCGTCCTGTGAAACCCCTCTAAAGCCCATCTACACTATTCCCTTATCGTCCATATGCCTATCCAATGACCATTTGAATGCGTTTAGTGTTGGCGAGTCCACTACTGTTGCAGGCAGGACACTCCACGCCCTTACTACTCTCTGAGTAAGGAACCTACCTCTGACATCTGTCCTATATCTATCTCCCCTCAATTTAAAGCTATGTCCCCTCGTGCTAGACATCACCATCCGAGGAAAAAGGCTCTCACTGTCGACCCTGTCTAATCCTCTGATCTTCTTGTATGCCTCAATTAAGTCACCTCTTAACCTTCGTCTCTCTAACAAAAACAGCCTTAAGTCCCTCAGCCTTTCCTCATAAGATCTTCCCTCCATACCAGGCAACATCCTGGTAAATCTCCTCTGCACCCTGTCCAATGCTTCCACATCCTTCTTATAATGCGGTGACCAGAACTGCACGCAATACTCCAAATGCGGCCACACCAGTTTGTGACCTGATGGCTCGAAACTCAATCCCTTCACCAATAAAAGCTAACACACCGTTAGCCTACCAACCTGAGTGGCAACTTTCGGGGATCTATGGACATGGACACTGAGATCTCTCTGCTCATCCACACTACCAAGAATCTGACCATTAGCCCAGTACTCTGCCTTCCTGTTACTCCTTCCAAAATGAATCACCTCACACTTTTCTGCATTAAACTCCATTTGCCACCCCTCAACCCAGCTCTGCAGCGTATCAATGTCCCTCTATAACCTGTAACATCCTTCCGCACCATCCACAACTCCAACGACTTTACAAAGAACAACAAAGAACAAAGAAAAGTACAGCACAGGAACAGGCCCTTCAGCCCTCCAGGCCCGTGACGATCATGCTGCCCGCCTAAACTATAATCTTCTACACTTCCTGGCTCCATATCCCTCTATTCCCATCCTATTCATGTATTTTTCAAGATGCCTCTTAAATGTCACTATCGTCCCTGCTTCCACCACCTCCTCCGGCAGCGAGTTCCAGGCACCCACTACCCTCTGTGTAAAAAACTTACCTCGTACATCTCCTCTAAACCTTGCCTCTCGCACCTTAAACGTATCCCCCATAATAATTGACCCCTCTACCCTGGGGAAAGGCCTCTGACTATCCACTCTGTCTATCCCCCTCATAACTTTGTAGACCTCCATCAGGCCGCCCCTCAACCTCTGTCGTTCCAGTGAGTGTCATCTGCAAATTTACTCACCCATCCTTCTGCGCCCTCCTCCACGTTATTTATAAAAATGACAAACAGCAGTGGCCCCAAAACAGATCCTTGTGGTACACCGCTAGCAACTGAACTCCAGGCTGAACATTTCCCATCAACCACCACCCTTTGTCTTCTTCCAGCTAGCCAATATCTGATCCAAACTGCTAAATCACCCTGAATCCCATGCCTCTGTATTTTCTGCAATAGCCTGCTGTGGGGAACCTTATCAAACGCTTTACTGAAATCCATATACATCATATCAACTGCTTTACCCTCGTCCACCTGTTTCGTCACCTTCTCAAAGAACTCAATAAGGTTCGTGAGGAATGGCCTACCCTTCACAAAATTGTGTTGACTATCCCTAATCAAATTATTCCTTTCTGGATGATCATAAATCCTATCTCTTATAAACCTTTCCAAGACTTTGCCCACAACAGAAGTAAGGCTCACTGGTCTATAGTTACCGGGGTTGTCTCTACTCCCCTTCTTGAACAAGGGGACAACATTTGCTATCCTCCAGTCTTCTGGCACTATTCCTGTAGACAATGATGACATAAAGATCAAAGCCAAAGGCTCATCAATCTCCTCCCTAGCTTCCCAGAGAATCCTAGGGTAAATCCCATCCAGCCCAGGGGACTTATCTATTTTCACACTTTCCAGAACGGACCCATCTAAAATACTCGATCTATAGTGTTTCCAGTCAATATTTGGAAAATTAAAGTCCCCCATAACAACTACCCTGTTACTTTCGCTCATATCCAGAATCATCTTTGAATCCTTTCCTCTACGTTTCTGGAACTTTTCAGAGGCCTATAGAAAACTCCCAACAGGGTGGCCTCTCCTTTCCTATTTCTAACCTCAGCCCATACTATCTCAGTAGACGAGTCCTCATCAAACTCCCTGCTCTAGCCATGTCTCTGAAATGGCCACAACATCGAAGTCCCAGGTACCAACCCATGCCGCAAGTTCACCCACCTTATTCCGGATGCTCCTGGCATTGAAGTAGACACACTTTAAACCACCTTCCTGCCTGCCGGTACACTCCTGCAACCTTGAAACCTTACTCATGACCTCACTACTCTCAACCTCCTGTATACTGGAGAGACAATTCAGGTTCCCAACCCCCTGCTGAAATAGTTTAAACCCTCACGAAGAGCAGTAGCAAATTCGCCCCCCAGGATAATGGTACTCCTCTGGTCCAGGTGTAGACAATCCCATTTGTAGAGGTCCCACCTACCGCAGAATGAGCCCCAATTATCCAGGTATCTGAATCTCTCCGTCCTGCACCATCCCTGTAGCCACGTGTTCAACTGCTCTCTCTCCCTATTCTTCATCTCGCTAGCACGTGGCACGGGTAACAACCCAGAGATAATAACTCTGTTTGTTCGTGCTCTAAGTTTCCACCCTAGCTCCCTGAATTCCTGCCTTACATCCCTATCACTTTTCCTACCTGTCTTTGGTGCCTACGTTGACCACGACTTGGGGCTGCTCCCCCTCCCACTTAAGGATCCTGAAAACACGATCCGAGACATCACGGACTCTGGCATCTGGGGGGCAACACACCAACCGCGAATCTCTCTCGTTCCCAAGAATCTCCTATCTATCCCCCTAACTATGGAGTCTCCAATGACTAATGCTCTACTCCTCTCCCCCCTTCCCTTCTGAGAAACAGTGACAGACTCTGTGCCAGAGACCTGTAGCCCATGGCTTACCCCTGGTAAGTCCCCCCCCCCCCCCCCCCCCCCCCACCAGTATCCATAGTGGTATACTTGTTACTAAGGGGAACGACCACAGGGGATCCCTGTACTGACTGCTTCCACCCAGCCCCTCTCACCATAAGAACATAAGAACTAGGAGCAGGAGTAGGCCATCTGGCCCCTCGAGCCTGCTCCGCCATTCAATGAGATCATGGCTGATCTTTTGTGGACTCAGCTCCACTTTCCAGCCCGAACACCATAACCCTTAATCCCTTTTTTCTTCAAAAAACTATCTATCTTTACCTTAAAAACATTTAATTAAGGAGCCTGAACTGCTTCACTGGGCAAGGAATTCCATAGATTCACAACCCTTTGGGTGAAGAAGTTCCTCCTAAACTCAGTCCTAAATCTACTTCCCCTTATTTTGAGGCTATGCCCCCTAGTTCTGCTTTCACCCGCCAGTGGAAACAACCTGCCCGCATCTATCCTATCTATTCCCTTCATAATTTTAAATGTATCGATAAGATCCCCCTCATCCTTCTAAATTCCAACGAGTACAGTCCCAGTCTACTCAACCTCTCCTCGTAATCCAAACCCCTTCAGCTCTGGGATTACCTCGTGAATCTCCTCTGCGCACCATCCAGTGCCAGTACGTCCTTTCTCAAGTAAGGAGACCAAACTGAACACAATACTCCAGTGTGGCCGCACTAACACCTTATACAATTGCAGCATAACCTCCCTAGTCTTAAACTCTATCCCTCTAGCAATGAAGGACAAAATTCCATTGCCTTCTTAATCACCTGTTGCACCTGTAAACCAATTTTCTGTGATTCATGCACTAGCACACCCAGATCTCTCTGCATAGCAGCATGCTTTAATATTTTATTGTTTAAATAATAATCCCGTTTGCTGTTATTCCTACCAAAATGGATAACCTCACATTTGTCAACATTGTATTCCATCTGCCAGACCCTAGCCCATTCACTTAACCTATCCAAATCCCTCTGCAGACTTCCGGTATACGCTGCACTTTTTGCTTTACCACTCATAAATCTATCTTCATTCTTCAGAGTTACTACATCGCTGAAGCTTCTATCTATGGCCACCTCTGCCTCCCGAATGATCCGAAGTTCATCCAACTTCAGATGTATGTATGGACGGCATGTACACGTTTGATGTATGGACGTGCATGTACACGTTCGATGTCTGGACGTGCATGTACACGTTCGATGTATGGACGTGCATGTACACGTTCGATGTATGGACGTGCATGTACACGTTCGATGTATGGACGTGCATATACACGTTCGATGTCTGGACGTGCATGTACACGTTCGATGTATGGACGTGCATATACACGTTTAATGTATGGACGTGCATGTACACGTTCGATGTATGGACGTGCACGTACACGTTCGAGGTATGGACGTGCATGTACACGTTCGATGTCTGGACGTGCATGTACACGTTCGATGTCTGGACGTGCATGTACACGTTCGATGTATGGACGTGCATGTACACGTTCGATGTCTGGACGTGCATGTACACGTTCGATGTATGGACGTGCATGTACACGTTCGAGGTATGGACGTGCATGTACATGTTCGATGTATGGACGTGCATGTACACATTCGATGTATGGACGTGCATGTACAAGTTTGATGAATGGACGTGCATGTACAAGTTTGATGAATGGACGTGCATATACACGTTTGATGTATGGACGTGCATGTACACGTTTGATGTATGGACGTGCATGTACACGTTTGAAGTATGGACATGCATGTACACGTTTGATGTATGGACGTGCATGTACACGTTCGATGTCTGGACATGCATGTACACGTTCGATGTATGGACGTGCATGTACACGTTCGATGTCTGGACGTGCATGTACACGTTTGAAGTATGGACATGCATGTACACGTTTGATGTCTGGATGTGCATGTACACATTTGATGTCTGGATGTGCATGTACACGTTTGAAGTATGGACATGCATGTACACGTTTGATGTCTGGACGTGCATGTACACGTTTGATGTTTGGACGTGCATGTACACGTTTGATGTATGGACATGCATGGACACGTTTGATGTATGGACGTGCATGTACACGTTTGAAGTATGGACATGCATGTACACGTTTGATGTCTGGACGTGCATGTACACGTTTGATGTATGGACGTGCATGTACACGTTTGATGTATGGACGTGCATGTACACGTTGATTTATGGACGTGCATGTACACGTTTGATGTATGGACGTGCATGTACACATTTGATGTATGGACGTGCATGTACACATTTGATGTATGGACGTGCATGTACACGTTTGATGTATGGACGTGCATGTACACGTTTGATGTATGGACGTGCATGTAAATGTTTGATGCGACATACTGGCTGATCATTTTAATACATTGTTTTTAAATAGTTTTTAAAATATATTTTAATTTAATGAGACATCTATAATAGGGTAATTTTCTTTCTTTTTATTGTTACTATTCATTTATGTCACATTAAACAAATGAGCAATAAGTACCTGAAATTAATTTCCTTTTGGACAATAAAGTGAAAATGGAAATTGATTTGATGTGGATGGCCATTGCGCAGGGGCACAGCAGTTAAGGAGTGGATATTAATGGTGAAGAGGAAGGGGCAGAGTCAGAACTGTTTGCAGGGACACTGCCTACAGGAATTGTAGAACTGGAGGAAATCTTCACGTAGGGTAGGGTTTAAGTTCTGAGGATGGGAAGGTGTCATGCGAGTGTCCTTTAAGAAATGATTTTGTCTGATCACATGGCTTCAGTGATGACATTGTGTGGGTGGAGTTGGGCTGTGGCTCTGGGTGTTGGCTTTACTTTTGTTTTGAGTAGGGATTCTTGGTAGTGTGGACGAGCAGAGAGATCTCGGTGTCCATGTCCATAGATCCCTGAAAGTTGCCACCCAGGTTGAGAGGGTTGTTAAGAAGGCGTACGGTGTGTTAGCTTTTATTGGTAGAGGAATTGAGTTCCGGAGCCATAAGGTCATGTTGCAGTTGTACACAACTCTAGTACGGCCACATTTGGAGTATTGCGTGCAGTTCTGGTCGCCACATTATAGGAAGTATTTGGAAGCATTGGAAAGGGTACAGAGGAGATTTACCAGGATGTTGCCTGGTATGGAGGGAAGATCATATGAGGAAAGGCTGAGGGACCTAAGGCTGTTTTTGTTATAGAGAAGAAGGTTAAGAGGTGACAATTGAGGCATACAAGATGATCACAGGATTAGGTAGGGTGGACAGTTAGAGCCTTTTTCCTCGGATGGTGATGTCTAGCAAGAGGAGACATAGCTTTAAATTAAGGGGAGATAGATATAGGACAGATGTCAGAGGTAGGTTCTTTACTCAGAGAGTAAACAATCTTATAAGAACTAGGAGCAGAAGTAGACCGTCCGGCCCTTCGAGCCTGCTCCGCCATTCTATAAGATCATGGCTGATCTATTCGTGGTCTCAGAACCACTTACCCGCATTCTCGCCATATCCCGTAATTCCTTTATTTTTCAAAAAAACATCTACCCTATCTTTAAATATATTCAATGAAGTAGCGTCTACTACTCCTTTCGGTAGGGAATTCCATACTTTAACCACCCTCTGAGTGAAGAAGTTCCTCCTTGATTCAGTCCTAAATCTGCTCCCCCTAATCTTGAGGCTCTGCCCTCTTGTCCTACTTTCACCTACCAGTGGAAACATCCTTTCTACTTCTATCTTATCCATTCCCCTTCAAATTTTATATCTTCTATTAGATCCCACTCAACCTTCTGAATTCCAGTGAATATAATCCCAATCTGCTCAGCCTCTCCTCATACGATAACTCCCTCAACTCCGGAATCAGCCTAGTGAACCTCCTCTGCACCCCTTCTAGTGCTAGCACATCCTTTCTCAAGTGTGGAGACCAAAACTGCACACAGTACTCCAGGTGTGGCCTCACCAGCACCTTGTACAACTGCAACATTACCTCTCTACTTTTAAACTCAATCCCCTTCGCAACGAAGGACAAAATTCCATTTGCCTTCCAAATTACTTGTTGCACCTGCAGACCACCCTTCTGTGACTCATGCACAAGTACACCCAGGTCCCTCTGCATAGAAGCATGCTGCAGCTTTTTACCATTTAAGTAATAATCCGTTCTATTGTTACTCCTACCAAAATGCACGACTTCACACTATTGACATTATACTCCATCTGCCAGACCTTTGCCCACTCACTCAATGTGTCAATGATCCTCTGTAAGGTTTTACAGTCCTCAGTACACTTGGCTCTACCACATACCTTTGTGTCATCTGCAAACTTGGATACCTTACATGTAGTTCCCAACTCCAAATCGTCTATATAAATTGTAAATAATTGTGGTCCCAACACCGATCCCTGAGGCACACCACTCGTCACTGATTGCCAGCCAGAATAGCACTCATTTATTCCCACTCTTTGTTTCCTGTTAGACAACCAATCCTCTATCCATGCTAGTACTCTACCCTTAACACCATGCATCCTTATCTTATGCAGCAGTCTCTTGTGCGGTACCTTGTCAAAGGCCTTTTGGAAATCTAGATACACCACAGCCACTGGGCCCCCTTTGTCTACCTTGTTCGAAATGTCTTCATAGAATTCCAAGAGATTCGTCAAGCATGACCTGCCCTTCATGAATTATTGCTGCGTCCGTTCAATGGGATAATTTCTATCGAGGTGCCCTCCTATCTCTTCTTGATAATAGACTCAAGCATCTTCCCCACGACAGAGGTTAAGCTAACCGGTCTATAATTCCCCATCTTTTGTCTACTTCCCTTTTTAAACAGTGGCGTCACATTTGCTGTTTTCCAATCCTCTGGGACTGCCCAGTGTTCAGCGAATTTTGGAAAATTACCGCCAGTGCATCTGCTATTACTCCAGCCATCCCTTTCAGTACCCGGGATGCATTCCATCAGGGCCAGGAGACTTATCTATCCTGAGATCCATTAGCTTGCCCAATACTTGCTCTTTCGTGATAGTAATGGTTTCCAGGTCCTCACCTACCTTCTTCTCTCGGTCAATTGCTGGCATGTTATTAGTGTCCTCCACTGTGAAGACCGATACAAAGTATTTGTTCAATGCCTCCGCCATTTCATCATATCCCATAACTAAATGACCACTCTCATCCTCTAACGGACCAATGTTTACTTTAGCCACTCTATTTAGTTTTATATAATTATAAAAGCTTTTGCTATCTGTCCTTATATTCTTTGCCAGTTTTTTTTCGTGTTCTATCTTACTTTTCTTTATGGCTCTTTTCGTGGCTTTCTGCTGACCTTTAAAGTTTTCCCAATCTTCTAGTTTCCCGCTGATCTTGACCACTTTGTAAGCCTTCTCTTTCAATTTGACAGCCTCATGTATCTCCTTAGACACCCATGGTAGATTACCTCTTTGCTTACAATTCTTCCTTCTCACTGGAATATACTTTTGTTGAGCACTATGAAACATTTCTTTGAAAGTACTCCACTGCTCATCAACTGTCCTACCATAAAATATTGTTTCCAGTCTACTTATACCAGTGAGGGTGCCGTGTGCTGGGCAACACCTTTGAAAATGGGTTTTCTAGGATCATGTTATTGAATTGGAAACAGTTAAAGGGGGAATTCATTAAGGGTTAAACAAAATTACTGGAGCTGGTTGGATCTTTATGTTTCTAGTTGATAAAATTATTACTGTGTTGTTTATAAACAATAAACTGTGTTTGTTTATATACATTGTAGAATAAAGCTTTTGTTTTTGATTAAAAGCGCCTAAGAACTCTGTTGAATAACACTTGAAAGGCAGGCTCTTGTGCTCATAAGAACATAAGAACTAGGAGCAGAAGTAGGCTATCTGGCCCCTCGAGCATGCTCTGCCATTCAATGAGATCCTGACTGATCTTTTATGGGCTCAGTTCCGCTTTCTGGCCCGAACACCATAACCCGTAATCCCATTATTCTTCAAAAATGATCTATCTTTACCTAAAAACATTTAATGAAGGAACCTGAACTGCTTCACTGGCAAGGAATTCCATAGATTCACAACTATCTATCTTATCTTAAAATATTTATTGAAGGAGCCTCACTCATCGGAACTAAACTCAATAAACAGTTAGAGGTCAGGCGAACTCTTTAATATACTTTGGAGTTTTCTGAACCCTGGCCCATAACAAGGACAAGAAGAAAAGTCTGAGTCTTTATTGAAAACTTGATCCCATCTTTCTGAATGAGCTGAACTCTAACATGCTGCATCTCTCCAGCATCCACAGTCTGTCTTTTTCTCCTCCCACTCCCAGGAGTTTACCACATTCTCACTGGGACAGATAAAGGCTCTCGGATTGCATGGTACCTTGCAGGTCACTGGCAGGTGATACAGGAGATGGTCAGAATCAAACTG